>NC_142805.1:8042802-8162802 GCF_049724085.1 Artemia sp. Qi Xiang Cuo
TGTGCTTCCCAAATCATAAGTTTCAGACAACACACTCCTATGAGTGGCTAAGAAATATAGCTCAGAAAAGTCAAAAATAGCAAATTAACCATCCCAAATCATAGGTTTCAGTCAACACACATCTACGAATGGCTATGAAATCCTGCTCAGAAAAGTCAAAAAATATCAACCCAAACACCCCCAAATCATAGGTTGCAGACATCACACACCTTCAAAAGACTAAGAAATCTGGTTATGAAAGGTCAGAAATAGCAAACTAAATATCCCAAATCAGAGGTTTCAGACACCACTCACATATAAATATCGAATAACACTAGGTCAGAACATTCAAAAAGAGAAAACTAGTCACCCCAAACTATATATTTCAGACAACAAACACCTATGAAAGGCTAAGAAATCCAGCTCAGAAAGGTCAAAAGTAGCAATCCACCCACCCCCACTCATAGGTTTCAGAAACTACACACCTATGAACGAATAATAAATCCATCTCAGAAAAGTCGGAAATAGAAATCAAACCCATCCCAAATCAAAGGTTTCTGACACCCCTTACCTATGAAAGACACAGAAAACCGGGGCTGAAAAATTGGACCTATCAAATAACACATCCCAAACTATTGGTTTCAGACAACATTCACCTACGAAATACTAGAAAACCTTAGCTCAGAAAAGCCTGAAATAGGAAACTACACATCCCAAATCATAATGTTCTGACAACACATACCTATGAAAGGCTAAGAAACCTAGCTCAGAATAGTCGAAAATAGCAAACTACACATCCCAAATCATAGGTTTCAGACACTATACACCTATGAAAGACTAAGAAATCCAACTCAGAAAAGCGCGAAATAGTAATTTACATATCTCAAATCATAAGTTTCAGACAGCATTCACCTACGAAATACTAAGAAACCTTAGCTCAGAACAGTCTTAAATAGCCAACTACTCATCACAAACCCGAAGTTTCAGACAACAAAAACATATGAGTGACTAAGAATCTTAGCTCTGAAAAGTCCAAAAAGCAAACTACACCTCCCAAATCAGGTTTCGTGAAATAAAATAATTGCATCCTTTTTTTGTTTGGTTAATTCAACTGAAGATAATCTAAGATATGACATAGAAGGCGACAAGTTGATCGTTTATTTTAAAAGTGTTCAAATTTTTTTTTTTTCGGCGCTCCCCCCAGCGCCCCCCCTAACCTTGCCCTACAGCGCTTCCTGGACCATCTGTGTCGCTTTTTGGAGCCACAGAGCATCCCTGTGGCACTTCCCTGACCCGTGGCGCATCCCCCCCGGCGCGTCCCGAACCGTGCCCCCCCAGCACGCCCCGGGCCCCTCGGCGCATTCCGGGCTCCGTGGCTCCCAGCCGTTTACCTCCTGCCCCAAAAAAACTGTATTGTTAGGCGACATAAGTCGTTTCCCCTGCTCCCTGTACAGGGTGTCTATGACCCCAATTGAGCCTAGATTATTTTTACGCTCGTTTCTGCTTTTTTTCCAAGCGTAGTCTCTGGGAAACAGTACAATTAAATTCTAGAACCTTTAATTCTTATTCAGGAATGTCTCTCCATCACTAAAATATTGGCAAGGCTTTGTAAGATTGGAAGTTATTTTAAAATATCATTAGATAAATGTGAATGATCTCCCTTAGGTCATTCTCTTGAATCTTTGTTATACTAAATTTCGAAAAATATGGTGATTTTGAGTCTCAAATGGTGAACATTAATATAAATTCTCAAAAACCATGCGATGATGATATATCGAAGAGAGAGCACAGATTAGACAAGAGCAGTTTCTTTGCAAAAAATTACATTTAGATATCTCCGAGGGAGGGGGAGCAGAGAAAAGAGTGGTTTCATTGTAAAAAATTATATTTAGATATCTCCGAGGGAGATAAATTTAAAACAATGGTTGGGGGGGTGAGGGGTTAATATCTCACAGAGATAAGTTTATATTGGGATTGAAAAGGACTAAAAATTGGAAGAAATAGAAAGGTAGGAAAAAATGCTTACGGGTTTATATCCCGGCTGCACTTGGGCATCCGAAGGACCAGATAGTGCATGCTGGAGGGTCACTTCCTGACCTTGCATAAGTGGGGCAGCTCTTGAAGGCCCAGACACCGTATGATGGAAGGTGGACGGACCGGCTGCGTTACATTCTTGTACAGATGATTGCACTTGTTTTGGAGGCTTCGACCAGCTACCATATTGCCGGACAGTAGCCTTCGCATGACCCGCATTATTAACCCTCGCTTTCTTGGAAAAAGGGGGCATGCATTCTTCACAATTTGCCCTAAAAAGAAGAGAAAAAATTAGTATCTAAATAATTTGCCCCTTTTTTACAGAAAGAAAGTTATTAACTATAATTTTGTCTAGAAAAGGCATTTATCATTAAGAAAGCACAACGTAAAAAATTTCGTGAAATGTACTAATTGCATCCTTTTTTGAATCTGAGAATTACGACTCACTGAGCCATTCAAAAGCCGGCCTAGTTTGTATATTTATCACACCCCCAGAAAAAAACAGCCCACGGAAAATAACCCCCGGAAGGATGGGGTCTACGTAACGAAAAAAGAGCGTATTTTACACTTTGTATCGAGTATGAACGTCATATATTGGCGTGTGTCTAGGGGGGGGGGGGGGGTTACCCAAATAATTTATTTGTTGCACCCGGAAAACAAATTATATTTGTAAAAAAAAAAATAAAACAGAAAATAAAATTAAAATTGTTGCTGCCAAGGCTTCAAGCTCATCAATAATTTCATATGTTCTATCCGTTGTGTCACAATACTTTCTGATAATTGAATGGGGACACATGGTGGGTCTTTGGGGCCCGGGGATGGCCTTTGGGGTACTGGAGGGACAGTCGGGGACCGGTGGGCCGGTGGGGAACCGGGTGGGCCTGTGGGGGTCTGGATGGCCAGTTGGGGACCGGTGGAGGGCCTTTGGGACCCCGTTGGTCCTTTGAGAGCTCGGTGGGCCTTTGGGGGGGGGGCACAGGGCGGGCCTTTGGGTGCCTGGGGGACATTTGGGGACTGGTGGAGGGCCTTTGGGACCCCGTTGGTCCTTTGGGAGCTCGATGGGCCTTTGGGGGGCCCGGGGATGGCCTTTGGGGGTCTGAGTGGGCCTTTGGGGGCGACGGTGGCCCTTTGGGAGCTTGGGGGGCCTTTGAGGGTCCGGGGGGGGGGTGAGGGTCCGGGGAGGCAGTTGGGGGCCTGGGGGACATTTGGGGACCGGTGGAGGGCCTTTGGGAGCTTGGGGGGCTTTTGAGGACCGGGGGCTTCCTTCGGGGTTGGGGTAGGAGGATTGGAACCCTTTGGGGTTGGGTTAGAGGACCTCACAACACTGTTCAAATGAAACTTGTGTATTATAACGACCACACTCAAATTCTGTTCTAAAATCTCTTCAAAAATCTTCTTTTAAAATGTCTCTATCTGTTTCGCCGAAATAGTTCCATAACCTGTCTAAAACGGTTTCGCCCAAATAATCACTAAACGTAAATTCAACGTGTTCCTTTGTTATTGGCATCTCTACGCTAACGCATTTCAAATTAATAGGAAGCCTTTTCGCGCGCTAAAACAATTCATCGCTAAGATGTTTCTTGCCAAATTGTTTCCACTGCCTTTGGTTATTAATATCCTTTGGAGTTCGACCAGTAGAACTGTTCCCGAGGCAAAGACATTAATGATTTGGATCTATTCCTGGAGAAATGTTTCTAGGCGAAAATTTTTAAAGTCTGACAGATGATGTCATTGATTGATTGATCTGTCAAGAAAGGGGAAATTAATTTGTTGTTTCTAAGGGGAATTATTGATTCACGATAGGTGAATTGATGTCGACAGCACAGGTGTCCTGACTCGTGACAGCACCACGTGGTTTATGGTTTTCTCAGTGAGAAAGTTCCTGTTTTTCAAATTCTCACTGAGAAAACCATAAAACAGACATGAATTGCGGTTGACATCCATAAATGTGACAAAGTTCATGTTTTTCAAATTCTCACTGACAAAAACCATAAAACATCCATAATTTGATGTTGACATCCGAGAAAAACATCAAATAAATCGACCCACACACATAACCATCCATGAAACAGACATGAATTGCTGTTGACATCCATAAATGTGACAAAGTTCCTGTTTTTCAAATTCTCACTGACAAAAACCATAAAATATCCATGAAAAACATCAAATAAATCGACCCACCGACATAACCATCCATAAAAACATACAAAAATGTGACAAAATTCCTGTTTTTCAAATTCTCATTGATAAAAACCATAAACCACGTGGGTCTCGTGCCAATATATGGTGTTAAAAAAAGTTGTAGGTTGCAGCAGGGGTGAGTCCTGGGGGCTTTAGGGTCACCTCTACTATCAGCATCATAAATAAATGAAACCCAAAACGAACAGAAATTACAATAAATAACCGAGTCACTCAAAACGAGCAGAAATTAACAAAAATTGGGCTCAAAACTCAAGGCCAGAACATAATTTGCACTTGACTGAAAAACCACAATTGAATATGCATTGTCTGGTTCATATTCATATCAGTAATCAGAATGTTAATATCATTTGGTTTATTAAAGTTATAAAAGCAAAAACATTTATGTTTTTTTCAGTAAAGTACAAATTATGTTCTGGCCTTGGGAAGGCATTGGTTTTTTTTTTGCACAACTTAAGTTAATTTCTGCTCGTTTTGGGTTTGACTCAGTTATTTATTGCAATTTCTGTTTGTTTTAGGTTTCATTTATTTATCGATGCTGATTTGCGGTAGGTTCACGCTTCGCAGATTATTTGATTTTGTTTTTGCTCATTTTTTGTTTAGTGGAGTTCTTTACTTTTCTTTTAAAAACTTATTTTGTGGAAAAAGTTTTTTTTATGTATCCCAATAACAAACGGGCGAATTGTATAACTTGTAACCCTTTTTCCAAGGGCTGTGGGGGGACTGCCATTCCCTAAGCCCACCTTTCTGCTACACCGAACAAAATAGGCATTTCAAAATTTTAATCGGGTGTTTTCGGGGGTAAGGTTTGTCGAAGGGGGGCTGATTTCCTTCCAATCACTGTTGACTCTTAAAAAGGCCTCTAGAACTTTCAATCTTTAATTGAATGAGCTGTTTTCGAAGTTTCTACAATAAGTCCTTCCCTATAAAGTGCCTTGGTGAAAACAATAGTACATTGCGCCAATTTTGCTCTTTACTTAGCCAGCAATATTGCACTGCCTATGATTGTATTTTTTGTTTTCACAGATGTAATCCCAACATTCAAAATTTTCCCGGTGTTTTATCTCATTGCTTCTAGATGGATGATAAAAGTTCTATTAGCTACCTGTATGTCTGGAGTTTTTCCTTTATGGAAGCAACCAAACTTGGATTTTTTCAAACAGATTTGATTTATTTACTCGATTAATTTTGAAAGGATTCTATAATCCCTGGGAATAATGGTAACCAGCCTTCAGTTGTACGCCATGTAAAAATCCGTTCTTTTGATATCAGTTTGACCGTCAAAGTCATTTTAATTAACCTCTCATTCTTGTCTTCTGGAATACCATGAAACATTTTTCTTTAATCAATAGTCTTTGGAGCTTTTTATAGTTTTCTTCAATTTTGACAGTTATTAATTGGCCGAATTAATTGGCCGAATTAATTGACAGAAACTTAATTGGCCATTATGAAATCACTGAGTGTTTCTACCTATATTAGCTTAGTTCTTGATTATAAGGGATCGTAGAAATGCTCTCTAATTTTTAATATCTATTGGAGTTACTGGGCATTAGATTTTGACCGAACTTTGATAGAAGAGTCGCACTCCACTCAATATTCTTTTCCCACTTAATTTTTTCCCTCGTGAGTTTCTATCTTTGTCGTTTGCTTACGGACGTATATTATGGTGTAGCCTGTTTGTTTTTAGCTAAACCGTTTATCCTCAGCCTTTTCTTTATTCTCCCTTTTTTATCTTCGATTTTATATCTTATAGAACAGAATAGAGTTTATTTGCACTAAAAGCCCATAGGCCATGGCAAAAATTATAAACAAAGAACCATTACAAAGAAATTTGACGTAGATAATTTCGGAAACCACACTGCCTTTCCATGACTATAAAATAAAAGTTCAAAATAGGGATAAAATCCTTTTTAATAGACAGTGTACAATAAATTTTACAAAAATACCAGATATTTTCAAATACCGTCATCAGAGTTTTACTACTGATGACGGTCACTGTATATGTGAACGAAATATCTGGTATTTTTTATGAAATTTACTATACACCGTCTATTAAAAAGGATTTTATCCCTATTTTGAACTTTTATTTTATCGGTACAAAGAAATGGCACATAACCTAACATAATCCTATAGAAATCTACTTCTATGATTCATCGCGAGACGAAGGAATCGTGCCAAGCTTCTTATACCCGTAAAATACTCATCCGCACACACATTCACTAGCCACTCAAAATCATAAACCCCCCTACCAAACACTTCCAATCTCCAATCACTCAGCTCCTCACATTCACACATCAAGTGATACACGCTCTCATCTAAACCTCCACACATAGGGAAAAAAATAAGGATAAAAAATATTTTATTTGGAAATATCCATTATTTTCTTGGATATATCCCTTCATTAAATTCCAGCTTTCATTAATATTTAGTTTAAATAGGTAGTATAAAGTTTAAGGATACCTTCTATGAGTAATAAATTCTGTGAGGATATTCTGAGTATTAAATGGCTAAATAAATTGAATTCACCACTGAGATGACAAAAAACAAATACGCTTAGAAGCCATAAAAGGAGGTTATTTCCGTTTAATTACATGGTAATTTGAGTCACAACAAATATAAAACTGAACATTAAGTTCTAAGGATTCATTAAAAATAGTATAGTCATATTCCTAAGAAATCCAGGGAAGATATTGAGATAATATTAAACAAAGCCAGATGTGACAAAAAATTTATAACTGAATTCAAATTTAGTAGTATCGTTTCAGATTCTTAGTGTAAGTTATTACAGCAATAAAACCAAAATTATTTAATATGTTTAATATTTATTAAGAAGAACTAACAGCACTAAGAGATTTCTCTGCAGAATTAGCAACAAAATCTCAAAATATTTAAAATTATAATTTCTTACATTTTAGATTTGACTACGAGATCCAAATTGTAGATATAACCTACAATTTGTTTAAAGTTACTTTGTTTCTGAAGAATTGTTGGGTTGTTACACAGTACTTTATTCAATAAGAAACAGTAGAGCTAAGATAGTACGCAAAAAAGTATGATAGTTTTCAAAACATAGAGGCAAATATATCCACATTTGTCCCCTAAGTAAAGCAAAAGTTGAAATAGATATAGAAAAAAAATAAGATTTGTGATTATAGTTTTAAAACTAACGTTACAATTTTTTTTTTATTTTGTAGTGCGGATGTCGTTGTTCAAGTGGTGGTATGTTAGAAATTACAAATTTCACTGGAAAGCGAAGAACCATTAAAAGGTGTATTTGGGGCTCTTGAATTATTATTTACAAACAGTTTATTTCAACAGGAAGGAATCTCGCATTCAAAATAAGAAAAATATCATTTTTATTACAGAAATTCAAAATTCATGTAATTTTTGCAACCCTTTTTCATACACTTCTTTTTCTCTCAGAACTTCTTTTTTTTTATCCAATATGAAGATGAATTATTTTAGCCTATAGATTGAACCTGTTTCAAAATTTCGTAATAATGAACTGTAACTACAGAAGAACTCCGCCCAATAGTGAAAAATTAATTATGCTTAATATTAACCGTCAAAAACTAAGAGCCTGAAAAAATTTGCCTGATCTTTGAAGAAGAGGTTAAACACCCCCAAAAAGTCCAGTGAGCTTAATGAAAATTACACCATCAGATTCAGTGTATCTGAGAATCCTGTTGTACAGGTTTCTAACTCCTAGCATAAGAAGCGCAATAGCGCTGCCTAAGTAAAGAACGATGTTGGCTGTATGTATTATTTATTTATTTATTTTTTGGTCTTAGTCAAGGGCACTAAGGAGTTGTCGTAGAAACTTGGAAAAGGACTCATTCGATTGAAAATTGGAGTAGCTAGTGCCCTTTTTAATAGTCAAAACTGATTGGAAGGCAACTAACACTCTTCCACGCCCACCATATCCCCAGACACATCCAATCAAAATTTTGAGATAGCCATTTTGATCAGCGCGGTTGATTTCCAGATAGAAATTATGTTTTTGAGGACGACATTCCTCCAGAGCCCTCAGAAAATTGGGTCTTTGCCAGCGTTGTCCTAGAAACTTCAAAAAGGGCTCCTTAAATTCGAAATTGCCAGAGATGGTGCCGCTATTAATAGTCAAAAGCGAGTGGTAGATTAGTGCCCCCCCATACTCCTACTTGTAACTCTTCTAGAGACATCCGATAAGCGTTTTGATATAGCAATTTTGTTGAAGATAGTTGAAAGGTCCGGAAATTATGCTTTTGAGTATGACAACCCCCAACAGCCCTCAGGGCTAAGGTTTTAAATTGTGCCCTGGGGTGTATAATGTTGTATAGAAAGTGTTGTCGTAAAAACTTCAAAAAGGGCCCTTTCGATTGGAAATTGAAAGGGATATTGTTCTTTTTAATATTCGAAAGTAATCAGAGGGAGAATCACCGACCCCCCCCCTCCTCCCCCCTAATACCCATCATTTCCCCAAACATTTTTAATCAACGTTTTGATACGGTCATTTTGTTCAACGTAGTTGACAGGTCTTGAAATTATGTCTTTGAAGATGATAAGCCTCCCCCGATAGCCCTCATGAAAAGGGTTGTAAGTTATGCCCTTCGGGAATATAACGTTTTTTATAGAAAGTTTTGTCGTAAAAGCTTCAAAAAGGGCTCATTCGATTGGAAATTGAGAGGACTAGTGCCTTTTTTATTAGTCGAAAGTGATCGAAGGGCAAATGTCTCTTTCCACGCCTATCATTTCCCTAAACACTTCCAATCAAAATTATAATATAGCCATTTTGTGAAGCCTATCAGAAAGCTCTGGAAATTAGGTCTTTGAGGATAACTAATCCCCCCAGCCCTCAGGGCAAGGGTTTTAAGTTTTTCTTTGGGGACATACGGGGTTTTCATAGAGAGTGTGGTCATATAACTTCAAAGAGGGCTCATTGGATTGGTAATCAGGCGCTCTAGTGCTCTTTGTAAGAGTCAAAGTGATGAAAGGGCAGCTACCCTCTCACTCCTACACACACGTCATAGTGTCTCGAAATGCGTCTAATAGAAATTTTGAGATAGCCATTCTATTCAAAATAGTCTAAATATCATATAACAAGGTGTTTGGGTTTGAAACAAAACCCAGAGATTAGGGGCACGGGTTTTAAGTTATGCCCAGGAGGTATTAAAGGTTTTTATGGAAGGGATGGTTGTTTAACTTCAGAAGAAGCTCTGTCTTTCTCCTTGAAAAAGACTATATCAATATAAAACGAACAGAAATTAATCAAAAAAACTTTTTGCACAAAATATTTTTTTTTTAAAGTAAAAACTCCATTAAACCAAAAATAAACAAAAATAGAACCAAATAACCTACAAAGCGTACAACTACCACAAATCCGTATTAATAAATAAATGAAACCCAAAACAAACAGAAATTAAAATAAGTCAAACTCAAAACGAGCAGAAATTAATCTGAGTTTGTCCACCCTTTGCTTTCTAAAACCCAGAATATAATTTCTACTTTACTGAAAAAAGATTCTTTTAAATTTTTTCACTTATAATTTTAAGAAAACAAAAATTAATCAAGATTTCAAAGAATAAATATCAGCATATATATATTAAACTGACAATGCATATTTTTTTCAGTAAATTCATTTGAATTTTTGAATTCTCGCTCTTTACGCTAAAGTTTTTTATCGTTTAAAAAAAATAGAGTTGTGAGAAAGTCAAATTTTGGCGTAAAGAGCGAGGCGCTGAGGAGGGGACAACCCCTTTCATATACGGAATAATTTCTGTTCGTTTTAAGTTTTAACGTCACTCCATACTTTCAGTTAGAAAAACTTTTTTTTTTTATTCAGTTTTTGAACGTTTTTGAATTAATGCAGGTTTTGATATTGGCTCACCGTTCATGAATAATTAAAACAAAATTTACATATTAATTTTACTTTTATTTGGTTTAATGGCTTTCTCGAGAGTTGTTTAATTTTATTTAAGAACGTTTTATTAGTATTAAATATACGTAACTTACGAATTAACTTACGTAACGAACTTCTATATTCATATATTTTCAATACTTATATTAGAGGGTTCGCCCCCTAGTCAATACCTTGCTCTTTAAGCGAAAGTTCGAATTTTGTTCCAATTCTTTAAAAATGACCTCTTAATCACAAAGGCCGTTAATTCGAATAAATAGCTCTTATGAAAGTACTAAAAATATTTGACTTAAAGAGCGAGGTATTGACTAGGGGACGAACCCAATCATATATGCAATATTTTCTGTTCGTTTGAGTTTTGATGTTGCTCCTTACTTTCAGTTGAAAACCTTGCTGTTTTTTATTTAATTTCTGTTTTTTTTTAAATAACGCTGGAAAATCTAGCCCCCCTTCATAGCAATGTCCCTTTCCCAATAAAGATTTCCTCCATTGAAAGATACTCCCACAAAATTCAGGAAATTAAGTCTTTGAGGATAACAGCCAAACCCCCCCCCCACCCCCACAGCACTCAGGGCAAGGGTGGTAAGTTATGCCCTGGGGGCATATAAGATTTTTATGGAAAGCGTTGTGGTGGAAACTTCAGAAAGGGCTTATTCAATTGGAAATTTTAATGGCTAGTTGCCTTTTTAATAGTCGAAAGTGATTGGAAGGCAACTAACATCCCTTATAACGCCCACCTTTTCTCCGAACACATTCAATGAAAATTTTGATATAGCCATTTTGTTCAACGTAGTTGAAAGTTCTGGAAAGTATATGTTTGAGCAGGACACTCCTCCAACATCCTTCAGGGCAAAGGTTATAAACTTTGCCCTGGGGGCATATATGGTTCTTATAGAAGAGATGCTTGTATTAACTTCAAAGAGGGCTTATTTGAATGGAAATTGAAAGTTTTAGTTCACTTTTTAAGTGTCAAAAGAGATTGGAGGGCACCAACCCCCCCCCCCCCCCCCTCCACGCCCTTTTTCCTCAAACCCATCCGGTAAGAACTTTGAGATAGCCTTTTTAGTCAGTAATCCGTGCTATTGTTCAAAAAAAGGGAAGGTGTGGCTCACATCAGCTGCAGTTGGTTTTAGGGTGAATTCTAGGGTAATCGGGGGCACTTACGACGAATATCAGGGTGCACAAGTTCGCAAGCGTGTAGAACATGGTCATTTTAGCCTATAAAATCAAATTTGGCCTATAACGACGTTATACCACTGTTGATTTTTTTTTTTTAATGGTAAAATAAACTGAAAACTTTATAAACTTGACATATACTGAATCCTGAGAAAAGTACTTTCACCTGGTATTTTTAGTTTTCTCCCACAACTTTTATTTCTTTAGGTAACCCCTATTTAATTTTGAAAACAAGGTTTTTCAATATATACTTATTCTTAGTTTTTGTTTCTTTTTTCTCAAATTTAGCCTACATAAGTATATTTTTTATGCTTTATTTGCTCGTCATTACGGATCAAACTTTTTGCCTCTTTTCCAAAAAAATATTAATTTTTGAGCATCTATTTATTTTTTCTAAATAGCGTCATAGCTTTCAGAAATCAGCCTACAAGGACCTATTTTTATTTTTTATTTTTTTTTAGCTGTTAAAAAAATGAAAACGAATCAAACTACACATCATTCGAACTGTCCAAATGTCCTTTACATGTTGTTAATAAAAAAAGAGTCGTTACTTAAATCTGCAAAAATATATAAGCGTTTGAACAAGAAAATTCCCCTCCCCCCCCCCCCAAAAAAAAATAGAAAATTTTCTGAATAGTGGCGTTTTACTCTAAATATTTTCAACACAACCTATAATTTTTATTTCGCCAAACGATAGATTGCTCTTTTCCGAATCAAATAATTTACTTACATTCTATACAACTAATATTTTTAACCAGGAAACAAAAAAGCAACATATACCTCGTTCTGCAATCGCATGCGCGAATTTGGTTTCCACAGCAATAAAAAAAAAAGCCGAGCATCTTACATATCGAGTTTTAGTTGCATAAAGTACTTGGCCATAAAAGGCTTATTTCTCCTTTATAGGCTAAAATCGTCAAGTTATACATTAGTGCGAGCATGTGCACCCCGATATTCGTTTTAAGCACCTTAGATTACCCCGGCATCCATACTCAAACCAACTGCGGCTGATGTCAGCCACCCCTTTTCTTTTTTTTGAACGATAGCGAACCTTGGAGCACTGACTATTGCATAAATTACTGAAAACTACTGCATAAAAGGAAAGGATTTAGGATATTAATTTGATCTAGCTAAAGGTAAGGATTCCGGCAAAAACGATTTTAGGGGGTGTCAGTTGTCTTGCGTGAGGTACACAATGTTGGTACAACTAGTTCTGAAGCTTTTAAACAGATAGGAGATTCGTCGGACAGCATTGCTCCACTTTTCTCGAAGTACAACTAGTCCAGATCTACCATAAGGAATCATAGCCTCTGGATCAACTATTTAGATCTTAATCGTACCGGAAACGACTATCTTTATGCTGAAAGAGCTGCAGACTAGGGATAGACATAGACATAGACATAGGTTTATTAAGATCGAACAGCGTAGCCATGGCTAATTTATGCCGTCTTTACAACAACATGGAAAAAAATACAAATAACACTATAATAACACTATAAGAACACTAACACGTGAATACAAATAACACTAAGTCTTGTTGTATGCTTCTACGAAAAAGGGGACAAACGTGTTTCTGTAGCAGTTGGTCCTGCAGACCGGGGGTTGTAGCTTCGACTGGTATCTGGTTCTTTGGTTAGCAGGAACATCGGGTGGGAGGATCAGTCTGTGATGGGGCGAAGATAGCAGTGACTTGCCGAGGGACATGATCAGTGATAATCGTCTGTCGCTGAGAGATTCAAGGTTCAGTTCTTGCAAGATTTTGTTGTAGTCGTCACTTCTGTTACCAACGATTATGTTAACAGCTCGTTTCTGCAAAGATTCAAGGTCATCGCAAAGGTAGTGGGTGCTCTGGACAAAAGGTCTCCAGACAGCGACGGCGTATTCTAGTAGAGGTCTCACATACGTAATATAGGCATTTTTTAGGCTTTGAGTGTCGCAGCCAAACCTGCGCATCAGGACTAGGGTCTGAAGTGATGCATTGCCAGCCTTAATAACCTTTTCCACGTTTTCGGTGAATGTGCAGTCCATCGATAATGTGACTCCGAGGATTTTTGTAGATGGAACAACAGGGAAAGGGACTTGCGGGAATTCCATATCACGTTTTAAGGGGCAAAACCTGAGGATCATTGATTTATCTGCATTCAGTGTCAGCTTGTAACGTTCACAGTCCTCAGAGAAGGGTGCCAGAAGGGTCTTGCTGAACTGATGTTCGATTACACCTTCTCTC
This sequence comes from Artemia sp. Qi Xiang Cuo, assembly GCF_049724085.1. Taxonomy (NCBI): domain Eukaryota; kingdom Metazoa; phylum Arthropoda; class Branchiopoda; order Anostraca; family Artemiidae; genus Artemia; species Artemia sp. Qi Xiang Cuo. The sequence goes on from NC_142805.1 coordinate 8,056,314, forward strand.
ACGAGGTATTTGAGGACAAATAATAAATCGTCGACGAATTTGAGTCGCTCTTCGAAATTCTGAAGGAGGAAGTTGATGAGGGAAATAAATATGAAACCAGCAAGTCTTGTACCCTGTGGGGCTCCACAGGTAAGTTTAGACCAGTATGAGATCAAGTCACCTTCAAACAATGGAAATACACACTGCATTCTGTCCTGAAGGAAGCTCATCACTAATGCAAGAAACCGCTTCTCTGCGCCCATTGCTCACATATTTTTTGCTGCCGTAAGATGACAAATCAGGTCAAATGCCTTCCTGAAATCGGCACGAGCTAGGTCGATGAAGGTACTGCCCTTGTCAAGCCACTTAAAGATAATGTCAACTAGGCGCACGAGGTATATCGAGGTATTGCAACCTTTTAGGCCGCCATACTGGTAACGGTCTATGTTTTCCCGCGTTTGCTTGAGCAATTCACGCAGGATGAATGACTCGGTGACTTTTGCAAAGGTAGATGTGATTGATATCGGTCGTAACTCGTTGCAAGATTTGGGTGTTTTAGTCTTCGGTATAACACGCACAAATGCGCGTTTCCAGCACGACGGGAAAGTTGACTGGGCGAAACATTCTCTGATGATGTGTCCAAGTGGCTTGGCCAGGAAAAGAGAGAACTCTCGTATTAACCTTATAGGCAGCTCTTAAGGAAAAGAGCTACTGGATGGACTCAACTTGTTCAGCTCTTTGAAAATTTGATGCTCAACTATTTCTATTTCACCTTCGTCAGGGAATATTGACAGTAGATTCTCTATTTCAGTGTTAGTTGGGACAGGAAAGGATGTACAAATGTCAGTAAAGTAATTGTTGACGTCATTTGCACTCACGAGTGACCCATCATCGTTCATAATACGGATACTGGATGATATTGTTTTTCCAGCAATCTGCCTTACTAGACGGTGCCATTTACGGGGATCCTTTTTTATTTCAGGGTTCGAAAGGGATTTCTCGAAGGACTTTCTTGCCTCGCGACAAAGGCTAACGATTTTGTTTCTTAATAATCGTAACGACGTTGCATCACCACTTGACTGCCTTACAGTGGTTTTTTTGCGAATCAGCTGTTTTATTTTTGGAGTGATCCAGGGCTTGTAAGATTCGCTCATGACAAATTGCTTTTCCGGGAAAACTTCTAAGTATTTGTCATAGAGTAGGGACTGAAATATTTCTGCTTTCCTGTTGACATCGCTTTCATTGTATACTTTGCTGAAGCAGTGAGTACCAACCCACATTCCATACGTATTAATAGCAGACTTTGTGATAGGTCTCCGGAGTACTTTTATTTTCTTAAGCTTCCTGATTTCACTTTTTGCCTTCATCAGCAGAGTGTGATGGTCCGATTTGCCCAATGGCCCGTTCAAAGACACGTTTTTGTAATATGGAGCAAGGTTTGTAAGAATAAGGTAAAAGGTGCTCCCGGTCACATGGGTGGGTATCTTGACCAATTGTGACATACCCAGCGTATTAGCAAGCCATTGTTTCTTTGTTTGGCTGAAGTCACCAGCTATTATGAAGCCAGGGGGGCTATACCGCTGACGTAATGTGTCTAACGTAGACTGAAGGTAGGATACCAACAGCCGTCTGTTCTTGGCGCTTTCAGGATAGTAGATACTTGCGATAATGATGCAAGAGACATCTCGTGGTAAATGTTTTGGCTTGCATAATGCCCAGATCGCTTCATGGTTAGGGTCATTGAAGTTATCTAAATATTTGCAGGGGATATCATCGCGTACATACAGGGCAACACCTCCTCCAATCCTGTCTGTTCTAGTGTTCAAGAAAACCTTGTAACCAGCCATCCTTCCACTTTTTTCGTCAAGCTGCCATGTTTCGGTAATTGAAACGCCACAAAAGAGATGATTCCGATTTTCTTCGCATCTGGAAACCATAAATACGCCGCAGCTGCGCTTAACTATCTAGAAGAAATGCTACGCCTGCCTGAAAAAGCGCCAGAAGTTCACCGAGAGTTTTTAAGTGGCAATTTTGTGGTTAGGAAAACAACCAAGCCATTTTGCAGCCTTGTATGCGATCTGGCTTTAGAGTCGACAGTGAATCTGGACATCAAAGGTCATCAAAGAGTTACCGGTATCGTTGGTGCGACAACGAATGAAAATGCCAGGGATTGACATCTGGCTACTTTCCCCTTTCTCACAGCAGTCACAAGAATGCTGAAAGTAAACCTGAATATGGATGACGAGGCAATGAAGCATTATGAAGATACCACTGCGTTTAAGAATCTGACAGTAAAAAGTAAAAATCGGAGTATGAACTTGGTAGAGTTGCGATAAACTTCGAAGAGCGCTCATTTGATTGGAAGTTGAAAGTTCTTGTTCACTTTTTAAGAGTCAAAACAGATCGAGGCAACTAAGCCCCCCCCCCACTCAACATCCTAAATGAATCAGATCGGAAGAAAGTAATCGGAGGAGAACTGGCCTCCCCCAAGCCCTTTTTCCCCAAATATATGTGATAAAAATTTGAGGCAACTATTTTGTTAAAAACAGTTCAAATATTATAAAATAAAAAGTGATTTTTGTTCGTTTCAAGCTTGATTTGCATATTCAATTTAAGTCTCGCTTGTTTTAAGAATCATTTATTAATTTACATTAATATCTATTTTATGTTTGTTTGCATTGATTGTTTATTTGAATTTCCGTTCGTTTTAAATTTCATTTATACTTCAATAGGAAAATGTTTTTTTTTCGTTTTAAGCTTAATTTTCATATTCAATCTAAGCATTACAGTAGTAACCATCTTTTGAATTTACGGAGACGTATAGCGATTTCCATGTTTTTTGCGGAGACGTATAGCAATTTCCTATGCTCGTCTGGATTCTAAGAGTCCTATGTACCAAACAGGTTTTTCTGGTAGGTAAACATTTCTACAGGTCATTACACCTTTGCCAAGAGATTAAACCAGTATTGTCTATAACTTAATTTACGTAGGTTAAACTTCCGGTGGTTAAGAAAGCGTAACGAGTAATTAAAGTATGAGAAATGGGATGCTATAATTAGAATGGTTTTAAGTTGAAAATTGTGACGTAAAAATAACTCAGTTACTTGCTTGCGTGTATAGGAATTCCCATGTTATTTGCTTTCCTGTATTTTGTGTTAAATAAGTAGTTTTTGTATCTTTTAAAAGAGCTTTAAGTGGTTTGAGAGACTCAGTTGCCTGATTCAGTGTGGTTTTTCTTTACTTAGTTCTCATTAAAAACGAAGTTTTGTTTTAAATAAGTAGTTTCTGTATCTTTTAAAAGAGCTTTAAGGGGTCTGAGAAACTCAGTTGCCTGATTCCGTGTGGTTTTTCTTTACTTAGTGCTCATTAAAAACGAAGTTTTTGTTTTAAATAAGTAGTTTTTTTTATCTTTTAAAAGAGCTTTAAGGGGTTTGAGAGACTCAGTTGCCTGATTCCGTGTGGTTTTTCTTTACTTGGTGGTCATTAAAAACGAAGTTTTTGTGTTTAAATAGTTGTTCTTGTATCTTTTAAAAGATCTTTAAGGGGTTTTAGAGACTCAGGTGCATTATTCTGTGTGGTTTTCTTTACTTGGTGCACATTAAAAACAAAATTTGTGTTATATAATTAGTTCTTTTTTATTTTAAAATATATTTAAAGGGTTTGAGACACTCTGTTGCCTGATTACGTTTGGTTTTTCTTTACTTAGTGCTCATTAAAAACGAAATTTTTGTGTTAATTTAGTAGTTCTTTTATCTTTTAAAAGAGCTTTACGGGGTTTGAGAGACTCGGTTGTCTGATTCCGTGTGGTTTTTCTTTACTTTGTGCCCATTAAAAACGAAATTTTTTTGTTATATAAGTAGTTTTTGTATCTTTTATAAGAGCTTTATTGGGTTTGAGAGACTCAGTTGCCTGAGTCCGTGTGGTTTTTCTTTAATGAGTGCTCATTAAAAACGAAGTTTTTGTGCTAGATAATTAGTTTTTCGTATATTTTAAAATATCATTAATGGGTTTAAGATACTAAGTTTCTTGATTAAGTTTGGTTTTTCTTTACTTAGTGCTCATTAAAAACGAAGTTTTTGTGTTATTATTTGAGAAGTTAACTTTAGTATTTTATGGTTTTACATGCCTGAAATCATGAATTAGAATATTTAATTACCTGTTTAGGGTTTTCAGACCTAAGTTTTTTAGATTTTCGTGTGTGTTTGACTCCTGGGGTTTATTATTTGAGAAGTTAACTCTAGTATTTTGTGGTTTTACGTGCCTGAAATCATGAATTAAAATAGTTAATTAGCAGTTTAGGGTTTTCAGACCTAGGTTTTTTAGATTTTCTTGGGTGTTTGTTTCCTGGAGTTTATTATTTGAGAAGTTAAGTAGTTTTTGTATCTTTTAAAAGAGCTTTACGGGGTTTGAGAGACTCGGTTGTCTGATTCAGTGTGGTTTTTCTTTACTTTGTGCCCATTAAAAACGAAATTTTTGTGTTAAATAAGTAGTTTTTTGTATCTTTTAAAAGAGCTTTAAGGGGTTTTAGAGACTGAGTTGCCTGATTCCGTGTGGTTTTTCTTTACTTAGTGCTCATTAAAAACGAAGTTTTTGTGTTAAATAAGCAGTTGTTGTATATTTAAAAAAAGCTTTAAGGGGTTTGAGAGACACAGTTGCTTGATTCCGTGTGGTTTTTCTTTACTTGGTGCCCATTAAAAACACAATTTTTTGTTAAATAATTAGTTATTTTATCTTTTAAAAGAGCTTTACGGGGTTTGAGACACTCTGTTCCCTGATTGCGTTTGGTTTTTCTTTACTTAGTGCTCATTAAAAACAAAATTTTTATGTTAAATAAGTAGTTCTTGTATCTTTTAAAAGAGCTTTACGGGGCTTGAGAGACTCAGTTGCCTGATTCCGTTTGGTTTTTCTCTACTTAGTGCTCATTAAAAACGAAGTTTTTTTGTTAAATAATTAGTTTTTTTTATATTTTAAAATATGTTTAAGTGGTTTTAGATAATCAGTTGCTTGATTAAGTGTGGTTTTTCTTTAATTAGTGCTCATTAAAAAATAATTTTTTTTGTTATTATTTTAGAAGTTAAATTTATTATTTTATTGTTTTAAATGCCTGAAATCATGAATTAGAATATTTAATTACCTGTTTAGGGTTTTCAGACCTAGGTTTTTTAGATTTTCGTGTGTGTTTGACTCCTGGGATTTATTATTTGAGAATTTAACTTTAGTATTTTGTGGTTTTACGTGCCTGAAATCATGAATTAGAATAGTTAATTAGCAGTTTAGGGTTTTCAGACCTAGGTTTTTTAGATTTTCTTGGATGTTTGTTTCCTGGAGTTTATTATTTGAGAAGTTAACTTTAGTATTTCATGGTTCTTTTTTGAATTCACCTGCTGGATAAACAAAAAGACATTTCGTTCAAGAAATTATGACAAAATTCTAAGTAAGTAACAAACTCTTTCTTGAAGTTACATCTTGGATACACAATGCAGAAATTTCATTTAAGAAATTATGAAAAAAATTGTAAGAAAGTAACAAACTCTTTCATGAAGTCACCTCCTGGATACACAATGCAGAAACTTCATTTAAGAAACTATGAAAAAAATTGTAAGTAAGTAAGTAACAAATTCTTTCTTGAAGTCACTTCCTGGATACACAATACAGAAATTTTATTAAAGAAACTATGAAAAAATTGTAAGTAAGTAGCAAATTCTATCTTGAACTCACCTGCTGGATAAACAAAATGGCATTTCGTTCAAGAAATTCTGACAAAATTCTAAGTAAGTAACAAACTCTTTCTTGAAGTTACCTCTTGGATACACAATGCAGAAATTTCATTTAAGAAATTATCAAAAATTGTAATTAAGTAGCAAATTCTTTCTTGAATTCACCTCTTGGGTAAATAAAAAAGACATTTCATTCAAGAAATTACGACAAATTCTAAGTAAGTAACAAACTCTTTCTTGAAGTTACCTCATGGATACACAATGCAGAAAATTAATTTAAGAAATTATGAAAAAAAATTGTAAGCAAGTAAACTCTTTCATGAAGTCATCTCGTCGACACACAACGCAGAAATGTCATTACAGAAATTATGAAAACATTGTAAGTAATTAGCAAATTCTTTCTTGAATTCACCTGCTGGATAAACAAAAAGAGATTTCGTTCAATTTCATTCAAGAAATTATGAAAAAATTCTAAGTAAGCAACAAACTCTTTATTGAAGTTACCTCATGGATACACAATGCAGAAATTTCATTTAAGAAATTATCAAAAAATTGTAAGTAAGTAGCAAATTCTTTCTTGAATTCGCCACCTGGGTAAATAAAAAACGCATTTCATTCAAGAAATTACGACAAAATTCTAAGTAAGTAACAAACTGTTTCTTGAAGTTACCTCATGGATACACAATGCAGAAATTTCATTTAAGAAATTATGAAAAAAAATTGTAAGCAAGTAACAAACTCTTTCATGAAGTCACCTCGTGGATACACAATGCAGAAATTTCATTAAAGAAATTATGAAAAAATTGTAAGTAAGTAGCAAATTCTTTCTTGAATTCACCTGCTGGATAAACAAAAAGACATTTCGTTCAAGAAATTATGACAAAATTCCAAGTAAGTAACAAACTCTTTATTGTTTTCACGACTTAGATACACGATGTAGAAATTTAATTCAAGAATTTATGAAAAAATTCTCTGTAAGTAACAATTTCTTTCTTGAAGTCAACTCTTGGATACACAATACGGAAATTTCATTCAATAAATTATGAAAAAATTGTAAGCAAGTAACAAACTCTTTCCTGAAGTCACCTCTTGGATACACAATGCAGAAACTTCATTTAAGGAATTATCAAAAATTGTAAGTAAGTAGCAAATTCTTTCTTGAATTCGCCTCTTAGATAAACAAAAAAAGTCATTTCGTTCAAGAAATTATAACAAAATTCCAAGTAAGTAACAAACTCATTATTGTTGTCACGACTTAGATACACGATATAGAAATTTAATTCAATAAATTATGAAAAAATTCTCAGTAAGGGACAATGTCTATCTTGAAGTCAACTCTTGGACATACAATACGGTAATTTCATACAATATATTATAAGAAAATTGTAAGCAATTAACAAACTCTTTCCTGAAATCACCTCTTGGATGCACAATGCATAAACTTCATTTAAGAAATTATGAAAAAAATTGTAAGTAAGTAAGTAACAAACTCTTTCTTGAATTCACTTCCTGGATACACAATACAGAAATTTCATTAAAGAAACTATGAAAAAATTGTAAGTAAGTAGCAAATTCTTTCTTGAATTCACCTGCTGGATAAACAAAAAGACATTTCGCTCAAGAAATTATGACAAAATTCTAAGTAAGTAACAAACTCTTTCTTGAAGTTACCTCTTGGATACACAATGCAGAAATTTCATTTAAGAAATTATCAAAAATTGTAATTAAGTAGCAAATTCTTTCTTGAATTTACCTCTTGGGTAAATAAAAAAGACATTTCATTCAAGAAATTACGACAAAATTCTAAGTAAGTAACAAACTCTTTCTTGAAGTTACCTCATGGATACACAATGCATAAATTTCATTTAAGAAATTATAAAAAAAATTGTAAGCAAGTAACAAACTCTTTCATGAAGTCATCTCGTGGATACACAATGCAGAAATTTCATTAAAGAAATTATGAAAAAATTTTAAGTAAGTAGTAAATTCCTTCTTGAATTCACCTGTTGGATAAACAAAAAGACATTTCGTTCAATTTCATTCAAGAAATTATGACAAAATTCTAAGTAAGCAACAAACTCTTTCTTGAAGTTACCTCATGGATACACAATGCAGAAATTTCATTTAAGAAATTATCAAAAAATTTTAAGTAAGAAGCAAATTCTTTCTTGAATTCTCCACCTGCGTAAATAAAAAAGACATTTCATTCAAGAAATTAAGACAAAATTCTAAGTAAGTAACAAACTCTTTCTTGAAGTTACCTCATGGATACACAATGCAGAAAAAATTTCATTTAAGAAACTATGAAAAAAAAATTGTAAGCAAGTAACAAACTCTTTCATGAAGTCATCTCGTGGATACACAATGCAGAAATTTCATTAAAGAAATTATGAAAAATTGTAAGTAAGTAGAAAATTCTTTCTTGAATTCACCTGCTGGATAAACAAAAAAGACATTTAGTTCAATAAATTATGAGAACATTCATAGTAAGTAATAAACTCATTATTGTTTTCACGAGTTAGATACACGATGTAGAAATTTAATTCAAGAAATTATGAAAAAATTATCTGTAAGTAATAATTTCTTTCTTAAAGTCAACTCTTGAATATACAATATGGAAATTTCATTCAATAAATTATGAAAAAATTGTAAGCAAGTAACAAACTCTTTCCTGAAGTCACCTCTTGGATACACAATGCAGAAACTTCATTTAAGGAATTATCAAAAATTGTAAGTAAGTAGCAAATTCTTTCTTGAATTCGCCTCTTAGATAAACAAAAAAAGTCATTTCGTTCAAGAAATTATGACAAAATTCCAAGTAAGTAACAAACTTATTATTGTTTTCACGACTTAGATACACGATATAGAAATTTAATTCAAGAAATTATGAAAAAATTCTCAGTAAGTAACAATTTCTTTCTTGAAGTCAACTCTTGGATACACAATACGGAAATTTCATTCAATAAATTATGAAAAAATTGTAATCAAGTAACAAACTCTTTCCTGAAGTCACCTCTTGGATACACAATGCAGAAACTGCATTTAAGAAATTATCAAAAATTGTAAGTAAGTAGCAAATTCTTTCTTGAATTCGCCTCTTGGATAAACAAAAAAAAGTCATTTCATTCAAGAAATTATGACTAAATTCTAAATAATAAACAAATCCTTTCTTGAAGTTACCTCATGGATACACAACGCAGAAATTTCATTTAAGAAATTATCAAAAATTGTAAGTAAGTAGCAAATTCTTTCTTGAATTCGCCTACTGGATAAATAAAAAAGACATTTCATTCAAGAAATTATGACGAAATTCTAAGTAAGTAACAAACTATTTCCTGAATCCTCCTCCTGAATCCACAATACAGATATTTTATTTAAGAAATTAAGAAAAAATTGTAAGCAAGTAACAAACTCTTTCTTGAATACCCTTCGTGGATACACAAAGCAGAAATTTCATTAAAAAAATTATGAGACAATTGTAAGTAAGCAGAATTTTTTTTTTTGAATTCACCTGATGGATAAACAAAAAGAAATTTCGTTCAAGAAATTCTGAGAAAATTCCAAGTAAGTAACAAACTCTTTATTGTTTTCACGACTTAGATATACGATGTAGAAATTTAATTCAAGAAATTATAAAAAAAGGAAAGTAAGTGACAAACTCTTTATTGATTTCACCTCTTGGATACAAAAAAGACATTTCATTCAAGAAATTATGACAAAATTCTAAGTAAGTAAAAAACTCATTCTTGAATTCGCCGTTTACATGCACAATACAGAAATTTCATTCTATGGGACCTCTACACGTGATTAAACACGTTTTGAAACTACATGCTATTTGCTTGCCTTTCCTTGGCACCTTTCCAAACGAGCGGGGATTCCCCACTGGTTCCTGTACATTGCAAAAAAGTGACCAGCACGAAAACTCCAAGTTTTCAACCAGACTGGTTTTTGACACGACACACAAACAGAGTCATAGTGAGAGAGATATCCAAAAGTTGGGTTAATCTAGGTTCACTTAGAGTGGCGCGCCACTCTAAGTGAACCTATATTAACCCAACTTTTTGGATATCTCTCTCACTATGACTCTGTTTGTGTGTCGTGTCAAAAACCAGTCTGGTTGAAAACGTGGAGTTTTCGTGCTGGTCACTTTTTTGCAATGTGTAGGAACCAGTGGGGAATCCCCGCTCGTTTGGAAAGGTGCCAAGGAAAGGCTAGCAAATAGCAAGTAGTTTAAAAACGTTTTTAATAACGTGTCGAGGTCCCATAGAATGAAATTTCTGTATTGTGCATGTAAACGGCTAATTCAAGAATGAATATTTAACTTACTTGGAATTTTTTCATAATTTTTTGAATGAAATGTCTTTATTTTGTATCCAAGAGGTGAAATCAATAAAGAGCTTGTTACTTACTTTCCTTTGTTTATAATTTCTTGAATTAAATTTCTACATCGTATATCTAAGTCGTGAAAACAGTAAAGAGTCTGTTACTTACTTGGAATTTTCTAATAATTTCTTGAACGAAATGTCTTTTTGTTTATCCAGCAGGTGAATTTCAAAAACAATGTTCTACTTACTTACAATTTTCTCATAATTTCTTTAATGAAATTTCTGCATTGTGTATCCACGAAGTGTATTCAAGAAAGAGTTTGTTACTTGCTTACAATTTTTTCGTAATTTCTTAAATGAAATATCTGTATTGTGCATTCAGGAGGAGGATTCAGGAAACAGTTTGTTACTTACTTAGAATTTTGTCATAATTTCTTGAATGAAATGTCTTTTTTATTTATCCAGGAGGAGAATTCAATAAAGAATTTGCTACTTACTTACAATTTTTGATAATTTCTTAAATGAAATTTCTGCGTTGTGTATCCATGAGGTAACTTCAAGAAAGGATTTGTTACTTATTTAGAATTTTTTTATAATTTCTTGAATGAAATGACTTTTTTTTGTTTATCCAAGAGGCGAATTCAAGAAAGAATTTGCTACTTACTTACAATTTTTGATAATTTCTTAAATGCAGTTTCTGCATTGTGTATCCAAGAAGTGACTTCAGGAAAGAGTTTGTTACTTGCTTACAATTTTTTCATAATTTATTGTATGAAATTTCCGTATTGTGTATACAAGAGTTGACTTCAAGAAAGAAATTGTTACTTACTGAGAATTTTTTCATAATTTCTTGAATTAAATTTCTACATCGTGTATCTAAGTCGTGAAAACAATAATAAGTTTGTTACTTACTTGGAATTTTGTCATAATTTCTTGAACGAAATGACTTTTTTTGTTTATCTAAGAGGCGAATTCAAAAAAGAATTTGCTACTTAGTTACAATTTTTAATAGTTTCTTAAATGAAGTTTCTGCATTGTGTATCCAAGAGGTGACTTCAGGAAAGAGTTTGTTACTTGCTTACAATTTTTTCATAATTTATTGAATGAAATTTCCGTATTGTGTATCCAAGAGTTGACTTTAAGAAAGAAATTGTTACTTACTGAGAATTTTTTCATAATTTCTTGAATTAAATTTCTACATCGTGTATCTAAGTCGTGAAAACAATAATGAGTTGTTACTTACTTGGAATTTTGTCATAATTTCTTGAACGAAATGTCTTTTTGTTTATCCAGCAGGTGAATTCAAGAAAGAATTTGCTACTTACTTACAATTTTTTCATATTTTCTTTAATGAAATTTCTGCACTGTGTCTCCACGAGGTGACTTCATGAAAGAGTTTGTTACTTGCTTATAATTTTTTTTCATAATTTCTTAAATGAAATTTCTGCATTGTGTATCAATGAGGTAACTTCAAGAAAGAGTTTGTTTCTTACTTAGAATTTTGTCTTAATTTCTTGAATGAAATGTGTTTTTTATTTACCCAGGTGGTGAATTCAAGAAAGAATTTGCTACTTACTTACAATTTTTTGATAATTTCTTAAATGAAATTTCTGCATTGTGTATCCATGAGGTAACTTCAAGAAAGAGTTTGTTACTTACTTAGAATTTTGTCGTAATTTCTTGAATGAAATTGAACGAAATGTCTTTTTGTTTATCCAGCAGGTGAATTCAAGAAAGAATTTGCTAATTACTTACAATTTTTTCATAATTTCTTTAATGAAATTTCTGCATTGTGTGTCGACGAGATGACTTCATGAAAGAGTTTGTTACTTGCTTACAATTTTTTTTATAATTTCTTAAATGAAATTTCTGCATTGTGTATCCATGAGGTAACTTCAAGAAAGAGTTTGTTACTTACTTAGAAATTTGTCGTAATTTCTTGAATGAAATGTCTTTTTTATTTACCCAAGAGGTGAATTCTAGAAAGAATTTGCTACTTAATTACAATTTTTGATAATTTCTTAAATGAAATTTCTGCATTGTGTATCCAAGAGGTAACTTCAAGAAAGAGTTTGTTACTTACTTAGAATTTTGTCATAGTTTCTTGAACGAAATGTCTTTTTGTTTTTCCAGCAGATGAATTCAAGAAAGAATTTGCTACTTACTTACAATTTTTTCATAGTTTCTTTAATGAAATTTCTGTATTGTGTATCCAAGAAGTGACTTCAAGAAAGAATTTGTTACTTACTTACTTACAATTTTTTTCATAGTTTCTTAAATGAAGTTTCTGCATTGTGTATCCAGGAGGTGACTTCAGGAAAGAGTTTGTTACTTGCTTACAATTTTTTCTATAATTTCTTAAATATATTTTTGCATTGTGCATCCATGAGGTAACTTCAAGAAAGAGTTTGTTACTTACTTAGTATTTTGTCATAATTTCTTGAACGAAATGTCTCTTTGTTTATCCATCAGGTGAATTCAAGAAAGAACCATGAAATACTAAAGTTAACTTCTCAAATAATAAACTCCAGGAAACAAACACCCAAGAAAATCTAAAAAACCTAGGTCTGAAAACCCTAAACTGCTAATTAACTATTCTAATTCATGATTTCAGGCACGTAAAACCACAAAATACTAAAGTTAAATTCTCAAATAATAAACCCCAGGGGTCAAAAACACACTAAAATCTAAAATACCTAGGTTTGAAAAACCTAAACAGTTAATTAAAGATTCTAATTCATGATTTCAGGCACGTAAAACCATAAAATACTAAAGTTAACTTCTCAAATAATAACACCAAAATTTCCTTTTTAATGAGCGCTAAGTAAAGAAAAACCACACGGAATCAAGCAACTGAGTCTCTCAAACCCCTTAAAGCTATTTTAAAATATACAAAAAACTACTTATTTAACACAAAAACTTCGTTTTTAATGAGCACTAAGTAAAGAAAAACCACACAGAATCAGGCAACTGAGTCTCTCAAACCCCTTAGAGCTCTTTTAAAGGATACAAAAACTACTTATTTGACACAAAAATTTCGTTTTTAATGGGCACCAAGTAAAGAAAAACCACACGGAATCAGGCAACCGTGTCTCTCAAACCCCGCAAACCTCTTTTAAAAGATACAAGAACTACTTATTTAACACAAAAATTTCGTTTTTAATGAGCACTAAGTAAAGAAAAACCAAACGGAATCAGGCAACATAGTGTCTCAAACCCCTTAAAGCTATTTTAAAAGATACAAGAACTAATTATTTAACATAAAATTGTGTTTTTAATGGGCACTAAGTAAAGAAAAACCACATGGAATCAAGCAACTGAGTCTCTCAAACCCCTTAAAGCTATTTTAAAAGATATAAAAACTGCTTATTTAACACAAAAACTTAGTTTTTAATGAGCACTAAGTAAATAAAAACCACACGGAGTCAGGCAACTGAGTCTCTCAAACCCCTTAAATCCCTTTTAAAATATACAAAAAACTACTTATTTAACACAAAAATTTCGTTTTTAATGGGCACCAAGTAAAGAAAAACCACACGGAATCAGACAACCGAGTCTCTCAAACCCCGTAAAGCTCTTTTAAAAGATACAAGAACTACTTAACTTCTCAAATAATAAACTCCAGGAAACAAACACCCAAGAAAACCTAAAAAACCTAGGTCTGAAAACCCTAAACTGCTAATTAACTATTCTAATTCTTGATTTCAGGCACGTAAAACCACAAAATACTAAAGTTAACTTCTCAAATAAAAAACTCCAGGAGTCAAACACACACGAAAATCTAAAAAACCTAGGTCTGAAAACCCTAAACAGGTAATTAAATATTCTAATTCATGATTTCAGGCACGTAAAACCATAAAATACTAAAGTTAACTTCTCAAATAAGAACACAAAAACTTCGTTTTTAATGAGCACTAAGTAAAGAGAAACCACACGGAATCAAGCAACTGAGTCTCTCAAACCCCTTAAAGCTATTTTAAAAGATACAAAAAACTACTTATTTAACACAAAAACTTCGTTTTTAATGAGCACTAAGTAAAGAAAAACCACACGAAATCAGGCAACTGAGTCTCTCAAACCCCTTAAAGCTATTTTAAAAGATACAAAAACTACTTATTTAACACAAAAATTTCGTTTTTAATGGGCACCAAGTAAAGAAAAACCACACGGAATCAGGCAACAGAGTCTCTCAAACCCCGTAAAGCTCTTTTAAAAGATACAAGAACTACTTATTTAACACAAAAATTTCGTTTTTAATGAGCAATAATTAAAGAAAAACCAAACGGAATCAGGCAACAGAGTGTCTCAAACCCAGCAAGTCTATTTTAAAAGATACAATAACTACTTATTTAACAGAGAATTGTGTTTTTAATTTGTCCCAATTCAAGAAAAACAACACAGAATCACGCTACTGAGTCTCGCAAACCCCTTAAAGCTATTTTAAAAGATACAAACTGCTTATTTAACACAAAAACTTCGTTTTTAATGAGCACTAAGCAAAGAAAAACCAAACGGAATCAGGCAACTGAGTCTCTCAAACCCCTTAAAGCTCTTTTAAAAGATACAAAAAACTACTTATTTAAAACAAAAACTTCGTTTTTAATGAGCACTAAGTAAAGAAAAACCACACGGAATCAGGCAACAGAGTCTCTCAGACCCCTTAAAGCTAATTTAAAAGATACAAAAACTACTTATTAAAAACAAAACTTCGTTTTTAACGAGCACTAAGTAAAGAAAAACCACACGGAATCAGGCAACTGAGTCTCTCAAACCCCTTAAAGCTCTTTTAACAGATACAAAAACTACTTATTTAACACAAAATACAGGCAAGCAAATAACATTGGACTTCCTATGCACGCAAGCAAATAACTGAGTTATTTTTACGTCACAATTTTCAACTTAAAACCATTCTAATTATAGCATCCCATTTCTCATACTTTAATTACTCGTTACGCTTTCTTAACCACCGGAAGTTTAACCTACGTAAATTAAGTTATAGACAATACTGGTTTAATCTCTTGGCAAAGGTGTAATGACCTGTAGAAATGTTTACCTACCAGAAAAACCTGTTTGGTACATAGGACTCTTAGAATCCAGACGAGCATAGGAAATTGCTATACGTCTCCGCAAAAAACATGGAAATCACTATACGTCTCCGTAAATTCAAAAGATGGTTACTACTCATTACTCGCCTTAAGATCTATTTATTCATTTATATTATTACTTGTTGTATGTTTTTTGCTATGATTGTTTATTTAATTTCTGTTCGTTTTGGGTTCCATTTATTCTTTTATTGTAATTTCTGGTCGTTTTGAGTTTGTATCTGCTGAGCTTAAGCTTAAAACAGCCTTTACTTTTCTTTGAAAAACTTATTTTTCGGAAAGTTTTTTTTGAATTTATACTTCCCAATAACCAATACTCGACTATATGTTAACATTTTGTAAAGTTCATAGCTTCCAGCCCTCCCCCCGGGGACTTCGGGAGATTAAGTCATCCTAAAAGACAAAGTTTTCATATTTTCGACCATGCTGAAGAAATGGCTATCTCAAAATTTTGATCGGATGACTTTGGGTAACAAATGAGCGTGGGAGGGGCCTAGTTGCCCTCCATTTTTATTGGTCACTTAAACAGGGCACTAGAACTTTTAATTTCCGTTCCAATGAGCCCTCCCATGATAATCTAGGACCACTGGGTCAAAAAGATCAGCCCTGGGAAAAAATAAAAAATAAAAAAATAAACACGCGTCCGTGATCTTTCTTCTGGCGAAAAATACAAAATTCCACATTTTTGCAGATAAGAGCTTGAAACCTCCTTCTGATACGCTGAATCTGATGATGGGATTTTCATTAAGGTTCTATACCTTTTAGGGGGTCTTTCCCCCGTTTTTCAAAAATCAGCCAAATTTTCTCAGGCGCGCAGCTTTTGATGGGCAGAATTAAACTTGATGAAACTTATATATTTGAAATCAGCATTAAAATATAATTCTTTCGACGTATCTATTGGTATTAAAATCCCGTTTTTAGAGTTTCGGTTACTATTGAGCCGGGTCGCTCCTTACTTACAGTTCGTTGCGACGAACTGTTTGATTGCACTGGAAATCAGCAGTAACACCTTTTTCCTTTTTTTTCGCTGATAAAAGTCAAGAAGTTTCTTTACTGATAACCATAAAATATTTTTTTTTAGCTATAAACATTTTTGGACTATAAAAAACGTTGCAGGGATATCACAAAGCAAATTGATTCGTTTGTAGCAGACATATAAAGGGTATTGCATAAGTAAACAAAAATATGAGCTATTTTTTAGAGTTCAAGAATTAGAAGGAAAGGCACTGAAATTTTGTAGTCTTGTATGATCAAGTTGGGAATATAAAACTTTTATTTCGCAGGAACACGATTCCCCAACCCGTAGAGTAAATGACTCCTGCTTATAATTATGAAGGGTTTCATCATTATTTCCATCTGGAATGTTTATACAATAAGAAAGCGATGGTATCCTTCTCCCAAACCATAATTGTCAGCAGTATACATACTCATCTAGCTTTTATTTTTCTTTACTCCTCCATTTAGTATTACTTCTTTCTTTCTATCTTCAGTCTTATAATCAGTAATCTTGTTTTGCTAATGACAGTCCAAGAGTATTTTTTTACTGATAACTATAAAGAAACGTAATTTGTTGTTTCCCATCCTTTGGACAATAAAAAAAGTTTAAAAGGATATCAGAAAATCATATAGACAATAAAAAAAGTTTAAAGGGATATTAGAAATGATATTGGTTGGCTTGCATCAGATCCATAAAGGTTATTGTCTAAGTAAACGAAAGCATGAACAAGTTTTTGCTCAATTTAGAAAATACCTAATCCCCCAAAAAACATGAAAAGTTTAGTCATAAAGAAGGGGTAGAAACTTTACTCTTTTTATACGATATTCTTGAGTGTAATATGGCTATGCAGTTCCTTTAATTATAGATTAGAAGTCAATTAAAGGTCCTTCGATAAGACATAAATGTATAAGGTCGTATGTGCATTACCATCATTATAAGATATTATAAATAATTGACTATGTTTTTAAACTTTAGCTTGTGTCCGGGTATATAATGTTTTTTTTACCTTGCCAGTCTTTGTCTTATAATGCAGTGGGTTCCATTAAGATTGTATGTTCTGAATATCTGACATTTTTTTGCAGCTAAAATAAGAGCGTTTATCTAAAATTTTATACAATGTAAAAAAAACATGTTGTGTTTTTCTGAATTAGTTTTACAGATATAAGAAAAATCCAAGTGAAGGGTTGGCAATTATTTTGAGTTGAAAACCTGTCACAAACAACAATGCCAAAAAGAGAAGGAAAATGCTGAAGAAAACGCTGAAGGAAAATGATAAGCACAGGAGGGCTGAAGGCCTGAGTGATTACAGGGAGCTGAAATTTGACCTTTCGCTAGCGAAAAGACCTGTTAAGTAAGACTTTTTGACTAGTAATTACATATATGCAACAGAGTCAGGGTGGAAAAAAACTTTCAAGTAGTCAAATACCACCTTTTTTTTTTTTTTTTTTTTTTTTTTTTTTTTTTTTTAATTAAAAATCCCACCTCCTCTGCTCTTGGTAACCTAATAATCTTTTTCACTTAATTTTAAACTTTAATGTTCTTTTCGGCCAACCATCTAGGGCTAAACGGAAAGCATGTCGTCCCTGTCTGGGGTGGGAGGACGTCATAAAGAAAGATTTAAAGCAAATGGGAACTTCGTGGGAGGGTGTAAACAGGGAGGCTTTGAATAGATTGGGGTGGAGGAGGAGCGTGTGCAGCTGTTTTGGCCTCAGGCGACTTGGTGCTGCGGTGAGTTGTTAGTAGTAGTAGTTAATGTCACCTACACTAATTTAAAAACAGCTTTTATTTTTTAAATTTGGATTTGGGTAGCCAAACATAATTGACAAAGACAAGGTATACTACAAAAAAAATCAAAACCAAAAAAAGTACCATTCCCGGTTTAGCAGGGTGCCCTTCTGCCATAGGGCACCCCTTTCGCCGTGGAAATACATTATTAATACACAAATGATTTTCATAAATCCTTGTTCTCAATCAACTATACATCATCCTCCATCCTCCCAACCTTCCTTCAACCCGAAAACAAACCTAGGAGGAGTAGAAAGCTGTGCCCTTACAATATCATTAGGCACCCCATTCTAATCTTTCTTTTATAACAAACAAATAGACTACTAAAACATAATTAATACCCATTTGGCTACTCAAAAATCAAACAAAAACCAACATAAAAAAATTAGTATGATTTATCATAATACTAACATCAATTCCTCAATTTTTTTTTAAAATAATTTAAACCAATTAAATCAAAAATTTCAAAATTAAAACTCAATTTTACTCATCCATTTCACATCTACTCTCTCCCTCCATACTCGACTCCGTCTCAAGTCATCCACATAACTTTCAAGCCAAATATTCGCCAAAGGAATTTTGACCTACTTCTGAGGTTTACGCATTTTCTACATATACATACTAACACCTGCCGCTCACAAACATAGCGCATAATTCATTTGCTTACCTTTAACACAAAATGACAGCTTTAGAGCTTTTTTCTTTTCTTCTACAGACGTTGTTTTTATTCCTTCATTTTCTAATATTTCCAATAATCTTTGGGGTAATCCACCGTTCGAGGGGCATTGAATCAATTCGTGCAATAGTCCGTCAAGCACTTCGTCTCCACACATCAAACAAGTAGGTGTTTGAGTTTTCAATATGCGACTAACTCTATCACTATAGGGCAATATTCCGTGAATTAAGCAGTACACAAACTCTTTCTGTTCATAACTAAACGGCAATTCCTTTAGATTTTCAAACGATAAATGAAAATCAATGAATGGGTTCTTTTCTCTAGCTCTATAATTTGGTACTTTCTCACTTCTAAAAACATCCCGCGATACCTTCTTTAGTTCCTCCTTTCCCAAGTCACATCTCAGTGCTCCGAATTCCTTTTCTTTCTTCAGGGGGCTGACAATCCATCGCAGAGGGGTCAGAATTTTTTTTGCTCAATTTTTTCACCTTTTCCTCTGCATCCTCATTCACTATAGGGAGAAACCACTGCCTCATAATTGCAGTTGATGGCTCCTCTTTAACCACAAGTTCACAAATATTTCTGAGGAAGAGCGTCTTGCATATAACCCTGAAATCTGCTACCCCAGTTCCGCCCGATTCCATTGGAAAGTACAGCATTTTTATTTATAGCTTTTCCAGTTTCCCCGTCCAAACAAATCTCCAGATGGCTCTTTCAATTTGTTTGGCAAGGTTTTCAGGTAATGCGAAAACAAGGGCAATGTGAAATAGTAGCGTGAGGCAATATGTATTGACATACAGAACTCTTTCGAACATCGTTTTGAAAAGGCTTTTTCTCCGTTGACTCAATATCCCGACTATTTTATTTACTTTTTTCTCCCAAATTTTTTTTGTGTTAAGCACATTCTCAAAAGTCAGGCCTAATACTCGCGCTTTTTCCGAAAACGGGAGCCAACAGTTTCTTTTTATGTCGTCGTAATTTTCCGATTTATTCAAAGGTAGAACACTGTTCTTTTGTCTGTGTATTTTCACGTGAAATCTTTGATCGTATCAATGCAAACCCTTACACACAGTTTTCACATCATTTTCACTTCCAGTGATAAAATTTCCGTCATCTAAGAAAGCTGTACTTTTCAGAAAAACTTTTCAGAAACTTGAACACCGCACATTCTTTCTTCTACATACCGAAAGAGTGGGTAGAAATATATTTCAAATAGCGTTCCAGAACAAGGGTCCCCTTGCAGCAGACCTCTTTCTAGGTTTATCCCAGTATGATACTTTTGTGGAAGAGCGTCTTGTAAAACGTACAAAAATTATTGATTCACTGATATGCCAAAACAAGATGCCTTTATATTCAACCCCCATACCATCATCGATACCGAAGTCGAAATCGATGCTTCAGATAGCCAATTCAGATTCAGCCCTATTTGCCAAACTCTATATTGGCTGCAACACCAGAGGCAGTGACTTAGAAGAGCTTTTCAAACACGAGAACCTGCCTTTCCCCCGATCAATATCTGATCATTGTAATCTGACATTCGGCACGAAGTCTGATATTGTAATTCTGCTCACAGCTTATTCTTCTGAAGTTGTGACCGAGAAATATCACACCCCAATTAAAAGGTTTTTGACGGTGCTGTTCCAGTCCTCCTTATAAAGCCAAAAAGTAAGACGTTTGGTAAATATGTTACAGAAGAAATCTGCCAATATCTTCGTAAGCTGTTCACAGGTGAAACACAGCGAGTTGACGTCGTATTTGTCGTTTATAGGTCAACAATTTGAAAACTTCTAATCTAGAGAAACGTGGCAAGGCTATGTACCTGACAAAGGTTGAAGAAAGAACGCCAATTCCGAAAAACTAGACTAGCTTCATTCAGTGTTCAGACAACAAGTAGAACCTATTTGAGTTCATGGCAAAAAAAAAGAATTATGACACTGTTACCAATTGTTTGGTTGTCGTGACTTCTGGTGATAGTGCAAGAAGTAAAATTCCAAATGACTTGGCTGAAATTCATTCTAGCAGCCATGAGGAGGGAGATAGCAGGATAGTCTTACATTTCTTTCATCAAGCGCTCTACAACATGTGAATTTCATCACTGTCAGAACCGTTGATTCATATGTGGTTATTCTGCTCATCGCGAAGTACTTTTTTTGGGGGGCTGATTAACTGTACGTAGCATACGGTCAAAGGAAAAGTTTCCGCTACATTCCTAATCATGACATAGCAATTGTACTTGGTGAAAAAAAAGGCGCAGTCACTGCATTATTTTAATGCTCTAAGCGGTTGCGACACTGTTTCCGCATTCCGGTGGCATTGAAAAGGAGGGTTTTGGAAAGCATCAGAGGCACAAAATGCCATAATACCGGTCTTCAATCGCCTATCTTCTCCTCTTCAAGAGCTCACTGAGAACGACTTTGCAAAGATTGTAAAGTTCACTGTGCTTGTGTATTACATATCCAGTGGGAAAGAGTTGGTAAAGAAGTCGAGTTAGTATCTGTTCACAAAAAACGGATCATCCATGAACAGACTTCCACCAAGTCAGGATGCGCTAAACCAGCAAATTCGGCGCAATTACCTTCAAGCCCAGGTATGGTCCAGTTCTCATCTTGCAATTATTCCCGAAAAGAACCCCAACGATTACGGATAAGAAAAGACTAGCAATGGGCTTTGGGTGCCCTGATGGTCAACCTGCCCCAAGCTTCTGTCACCTGTCGAGAGCTTATACGATGCAGTTGCAAAAAGCAATGCTCTGGGCGCTGCAACTGCAAGAGCTGCTCACTTGAGTGCACCGAGTTATGTTCTTGCCACGGTTCCGGCCAAGTATAATGAATTTTTATTATTATTATGTAATTTGATGTCCCTTTTAAGGTTTGAGCCTAACTTAGAATCTCGGTTGCTTAACATGTGATCTAATATTTCAGTGAAGTACCATATTATGTGATAATTATTGCCTTATTTTTTATTCCATTTTCAATGAACAATGGACAAAATAATGACAATCAAGACAAGTTGGCTAAATTAGCAAAGGGAAATGGCTTTTTTTGCGCATCTCCGAAAAAGTGCACGAAAAACTAAGCAAGAAAAAACGGGTTTTAATTTTAATGAAGCAGTGAAATAAAAAATAAAAAGAAATAAACACTTTAATTTGAAAATATTCCAAATATTTCGGCCCCACGTCTGGGAGGCTTTCTCAATGGGGAAAAATGTTTTTTTTTAATAGCACACATAGAAATAAAGCAACTAAACACATGAAGAAGAAAAAAAATATAAATAAACAAGTAAGAAATAAACTCACATATTAAACAAAACTTCTACCACTGGCATTTTAACACAAGAAAAAACAGGGAATGTTTTTTTTATGCCATGTGTCACTCTCCTCATACAATCAGTGTTTCAATGATTGTAAATACACTGATTGTAAAAGGCGAATGACGCATGGTATCAAAATAGGCATTCGCTTTTGTTTCGTGCGTTAAAACGCCAGTGCTGGAGGTTTTGTTTAATATCTGAGTTTGTTTCTTACTTATTAATATATATATATATATATATATATATATATATATATATATATATATATATATTTCTTTTTCGTGTATATGCGTGTTATTTTTTAAACTATTTTCTCGTTTTTTTTTTTTTTTTTTTTTTTTTTTTTTTTTTTTTTTTCGTTGAGAAAGGCTCCCAGACGTAGGGCTGAAAGATTCGGAATATTTTTTAATTAAAGTGTTTATTTAATTTTATATGTTGTTTCACTGCTTTGCTAAAATTAAAACCCGTTTTTTCTTGCTTAATTTTTCGTAAGCAGTGTGGTCTAAGAAATTATTTCCGAAAAAGTGCCATGCAAGTCTCTATATGTGTTCGAAATTCTTCATTCTTTTTCTGTCATTAAGCGTCATGGACTCTGCTGGACGCTCTAAATTGGACTTCATATTGCATTTTCGATGTCATCTCGAATTATCGCTTGTTTTAAGAAACTAACGCTTTGTAAATTTTTCCTTTATTGCATTTGAAGCGGGCATTAAGACATGCCTGGACCGGATTCTGGCTACAGATTCACTTTCTTTTCAACGCCACTCGACTCTCGGTATTTCAAACCGTATTTCTACCAAATCTGCACTTTCTGTAACAAGCAAATGAGTCTTGCGCTTTTAGCGCACTTTTCAGCGATTGCAAAGGCGCTTATAAAATGATCACTCGACTATCTCCCTGTGATTATTCGGTTTCCCATACTTAGTACTACATTACCACTTTTTCCGGAGTTTCTTCAAACTTTACATCAGTTTTGCGGGCTTTTGAGCCCGCAAAATTGAACAAAAATTTGTATTTTAACGCGCAGACTTAAGCTGTTGCATGTAATCCTCGGACTGCTAGTACTCTATCCTATGACTTTGCCTGTTTTTGGTATTACATAGGATTGGTCCTCCTATTTTGTGCTTTACGCGCTTGTTTTAGCGCCCTATTGTGTGCTTCACAACGATCCTTTACTTTTTATATAGCCGCCATTGGGATTGCCATACCTTAAAATGTATACTCAGAGGTTTTGATGCTTCTGCACAGATGCCGGTAAACTTGCGCATTTTTCAGCACTTCGGATGCTCGTAAAGTGCTTTAGAGTGCCAGCTCGACGTGCTTCTTGTCACCTTTAGGTTCCCCGTGCTTTAACCTATTTCGTGCTTTTTGCCAGAAGTGCATGATTCTTATGCTTAAACAACCCCGCTATATCGAATTGGCCACACAGAGCCATATCATTAGACAGTTTATGCTGCAGTGCTCCCGCTATAAAATATAAGCAGCGCAAAAGTGCTGCCTAAGTAAAGAACGAAGTGAGTTCAATGTATTATTTATTTCTTACAAGGCACTTCGTATGGAAGGAATTGTCGTAGAAACTCTGGAATGGTTTCTCTGAGACTCTAGAGACCTTCTGTGTCATAGAACCTGTCGATTGGAAATTGAAAATTCTAGTGCCCTTTTTAAGAGTCAAACGTGATTGGACAGCAGTCAGCCTCCCTCTGACTTCCTTTTTCCCCAACGACAATCGATCAAAATTTTAGATAGCCATCTTATTCAACATAGTTAAAAGGTCCAATAGCTACATCTTTGGTGATAACAAACCCTCCCTAGAGCTCTTGAGGGAAGTGCTATAAGTTATACGATTCGCCCTTTGTCAAATATATTTTTTTTTTATTGGAAAAAGGGGGCATGCTGGATCTTTTATATCCGAAAAGCCCAAGGGTATTCAGGTGAATCTTTCAGGGAGAGTCAAAAGTGCGCATCTCAGGAAGGACTTAGAGCATTAAGTGGGAACTTTCAGGAAATGATGAGGGAAATGATCAATTTACCAAAAGGCAATACGTGCAAGCTACAACTGCTACTACTACAACTAAAAAAAGGGCACATCAACAATATCTTAGGAACTGGTTAGCTTATGAAATTGAGATTTCCAGGCATAATGGGGGGGGGATGTTCAACTTACCAAAAGAAAAATTGTACTTATGGTACTGATACTACTGTTAATACTACCAGGGACAAATGTCCAGCATTTTTATTAGGGATGCAAGAGGGGCTCATATCCAGGCAGTCATGAGGCATGGGCTGTATAATATTTTTTTCAAATTATGGAGGCAGGGGCAACTAATCCCTCCCCCCCCCCCCAAAAAAAAAACCGCACACCTGAAAACTACTTATATCACAACTAGAGCTACTACTACAACTGCTAAAACCATTAAGACTTCTACTAAGATTTGACCTCCACATTATGACTTCTACTTCTACTATTACTTTTACTAAGGCTACGGGTTTGAAGGTGATAATTTCAGGGAATTTGAAAGGGAAAGTTAAACTTAATCAAAACACACTTTCTGTATGTAGGATGTCAAAATAGAGTATTTTGGAAATGGCTAAGGGTAATAAGTTTGACAATTCAAGGAATGATGAGGGGGATGATGAATTGGCGAAAGGCAATAGGTGCACGTTACTAATGTTACTATGGCTACTACTCTTACCACCAATGGTACGTACTACTGCTACTACTACTACTACTAAAACTATTACTTCTAATATGACTACTACTAATGCTAATGGTATTAAGGTAAAAATTTCAGGAAATGTTGTGGGGGAAGTTGAATTAAACTAAAACACATTATGCGCAAAGAGATTGTCAAAAGGGCATATCGGCAATATCTGAGGAATGGCTTAGAGCATTAACTTGAAATTTCCAGGACATGATGAGAGGGATGTTCCACTGATCAAAGGTGCAATGTGTGCATACTAATATTGCTACTATTGTTAGTATCACTACTAATACTACTACTACTACTACTACTACTACTACTACTACTAATATTCCTGCTGCTAATATTGTGACTGCTACTACCACTAAAGCTAATGTGAAGGTGAAAATTACAGGGAATACTGGGAGGATATTTAAGCTAAATCGAATCAATCTATATGCATGCAGGTTGTCAAAAGGCCTATAAAGAAATATTGCAGGAACGGCTTAGAGTGTTAAGTTAAAACTTTAAGAGCATATATAGGGGGAAGATAAACTGGTCAAAAGAAACAGTGTCCATGTTACAAATAGTATTACTATTATTACTCCTACGACTACTACTTCTGCTGAGCCTAAGGGCGTTAAGATGAAACGTTCAGGGTATAATTAGTGGGGTAGTGAACTGAATCAAAACACACTATGTACATTTAGTTTGCCAAAAGGATGTACGAGTACTTTCTCATGAATAGATTAGAGTATTAAATGAAATCCATCAGGGTGTTTCAATAGGGATGTTGGACCAACCAAAAGGCATTCTATGCATAAGGCTACTCGTGCTGCTACTTTTATTACTACGACTGCTACGACTACTATTACTGGAGCTAAAAGTACAAAGATGAAACTACTAGGGGAAGTTTTGGACGATGTTGAGGTACATCAAAGCACACTCTCCCCATGCAGGTTGGCAAAAGGCCTTATCGGCATTATACAAGGATTGGTCTAGCAGAGTAAGTAGAAGCTTTCAGATTGTGTTAAGAGAGATGTTGAACTAACCAAAAGGAACTATATATACGCTACGGCTACAATAACAACTACTACCACTGCTACTATTGCAACTTATACCACGGCTGCGACTACTACTAGTAGTACGGCTAATGCTAAGGGTTTTACGGTGAAAATTCGAGAGAAAGTTGAGGAGGATGAACAAGATCGAAACACAATCAATGATACAGCCTGTTAAAGGGCTTAACAGATATATCCCAGTTACAGCTGTATGATTAACCTTTTCTTAGGACTAGACTCGCAGTCCGATTGTTGCTTTAAGCAGGCCCTGGGTAAAATTATCTCTCTAAAAGCTCTTTCTGGCTCTCTCTAGAGTTTAATAGTCTTATATTGTGTGTGGGTCCGTCTGTTTTCTATTGTCCACGTGTCGTTCACCGAAAAAAAGGGATTATCTTAGGCTTTGGGCTACTGAAATTCTAACTGAATGAATTACATTTGGCTAATTAGTTAAGGTTTGGGTTTATTGTGTTAGAGTCTTTAGGTTTAAATTATCAAACGAGGTAAACTCTGTTAATTTGGTTAGAAGTGGAAGCACCAAATTTACGTGTTTTATTTGATTCGTTAAGGTACTTCAAGAAGATAAATCAATTGGTTACAAATTTCTAA
Organism: Artemia sp. Qi Xiang Cuo; assembly: GCF_049724085.1. Classification (NCBI taxonomy): domain Eukaryota; kingdom Metazoa; phylum Arthropoda; class Branchiopoda; order Anostraca; family Artemiidae; genus Artemia; species Artemia sp. Qi Xiang Cuo. The sequence goes on from NC_142805.1 coordinate 8,082,552, forward strand.
GTAACCCAAAACAAGGTATTTTATAATTACAGCTGTAGAAGGAATCAGTGTTCCTTGGATCTCGGGAAAATCTTAAACTTCAATAGGAAAGATCTTGGATTAAATTTCCCTCGACTGGATCTTAAACTCTCTGCCTGTCTGATAGTACTACCTTCTCCTTAGTCTAACATCACCATTAGTATAACATCAAGACCACCATTTGCATCTACAGCCAACAAAGGATTAGGTAGGCAAAATCAAGTAAATTATAGGGCTCTCCTTTCGGATTCGAACTGCCGTATAATATTAGAGGGATCTAAATAGGGGGTACGCAAAACTGGAGTCCAAGGAATTCCGATTTCTGAGTGTGACATCTATTACAAAAGCTAAGCTTAAGTTCCAAGGAACACTAGGCAGGAAAGAAAGGGGGGTCTCAAGCTCATATAGCTTTTTACTCCTTGTTGTGGGTTTTTTTCCACCTAAGCTTTAGACTATTCGAAGCTTATTCCACAAGGTTTATTATTCTGGGAAGAACCTCATTGGAGCTCTTGTCTTTAATTAATCTAAGATTATTTTATCCTTTAATAATGTTGCCCTTTATTTAGACGGACCTAGCCTTAACTAAAGGAAAATATACAGACGAAACTATGAGACCAACCACCAAATAGAATAAAAATCAAACAAGAATCTTGAGTCATTTACGAGGATGATCTCCGCCCTTTGTTATAATCTAATCAATTTTAATTAGATCATGTATCTCTTAACTAATCAGAAGGGATCCAAGGGTTACCTCGGACTATCCATAAGGCTCAAACACTTAATAAATGAATTGACAAGTTTTCAAGGGGCATAATATCGCTCTAACAAAAGTTAGGGCCGAAGGGGCTCAAAGGATTTATTTTTAACTCAATTCAACACAGAAATAGGATATTTTGGGTTACACAATGTAACTGAAAAGTTTCACAGTTTTACAACTTTATCTAACTTAATCTAAGTATTACATTCAAAGGAAATTTAGACAGGCTAGTCGTAGCTGTTATGCTAGTTAAAGAGATGTTCACTTTCTCATTTCCTAGTTTCAGAGGCAAGACTACTCTTAATTTTTGTTAAACTCTGGCTTTTATTTGTTTCGCGTTATTTTCATTCTTAACTGTCATTCGCTCGAGACTAGTTTTTGTGTCATTCCTTCTTAAAATTTTAGCCAATCCCCATTCTTTCTGTTAAAAGGCAGTTTTATCCAGTATTTTGGGGCTTGATTCTAAAAACTTGTGATGCCGTAACACTTTAGAACATTCCACTATATTTTATGCAAAACTAGTCTAGATTGAGTCTTCAACTATTTATTATGGGTTCAAAATGTCGTTCAATGCTTAAATAAAGAAATGTCTTTTCATGATTTACGACTAGGTATACAAAGAGAAGATATTTTCAAATTTAAGCTAATTTGAAATAGTCGGTTTACTTCTGATCTGTTAGAGCAAAGGGAAGCCAACTTTTACTGATATCGAGTTACAAAATTTACACAAAAAGAAGGCCTCCTTGCACAGCTTTGATTATTATGTTGAAATTTACACAGTACATCCTCAACTTCTGTTGTAATGCATTAAGGAGAAATTTTTGGAAGATGTTGACGGATATTTTGAATTAAAGCTATTTGTTTACAGGCTGTCAAAAAGGCTTATCAGCAGGATCTCAAGAGCACTTTAGAGTTTAGGCTGAAACTTTCAGGGATTTTTGAGAGGTATGTTGAACTAAAAAAAGTATACCCGGGTAGGTGAAGTCTGCTCCAGATTTCTCCGATTTTCTTTGCTGTTAATTTTTTGTTTTCTATCTTCTTCCAGCCTTTTCTTCTTTCTCTTCTTCCTTTCTTCCTTCATCAGTTGAGTTCTTGTGTGTTGAGTAGCTTGGTATGATTTAGTTTTTATTAGCAGAGAGTGATAACCTCGCCTGCCCATCCAAGCTTATTGCCTTTTTTGGCAGGCGAAAGGCGAATAGTAATTATCTTCTTTTTTGATAAATGTATATCTCAAATCTCATACTATATATATATACTACTACTACTACTACTGCTATTAGAACTACTATTATTAGGGCTAATGGTATTAATGTGGAACTCTAATGGACTGTTGATGGTCAAATTGGATTAAATAAAAACACACTATATTTACGCGGGTTATCGAAAGGGTGCAGAAGCAATAACTCAGAAATATATTATAGTTTTAAGTTGAAATTATCAGGGCATAAGGAGTGGATGTTGAACTAGACCAAAAAGGCAAAATGTGAATACTATTACTGCTGCTATTACTCATACTACTATTGCAATTAATAGTAGTACTCCCAATGCTCCTACTATTACTTCTGTTAATGTGACTACTACTATTCATAATACTAGAGGTATTAGTAAAACTTTCCGAGAGCGTTGAGGGGGGTGTTGAACTGAACCAAAACACACTATAAATATTTGGGTTAGCAAAGGAGTAAATGAGTAATATTCCAGTAACGTCTTAGGTTCTTGAACTGAAATTTCTAGGGCTACCAATATTATTACTACTTTTGCTACTATTGATCCTACTACTTCTGTTACTACTGAACTAATCAAAGTATAACCTACTGTTTAAAATACAGTGAGTCAGCCAGGCTCCCAAAATAATGAGTAGGCAGTTCCTCTGGGAAAAAGAAATCTAGCAAACCTTCCTCTGTTTTTCGTAGCATGCTTCAGAGCCATATTTAACCATTGTTATCACTGTAGCTTCCAATATTTTAGTCCTGGTTAGCAAACTTATCTTCCTGTTCGTGCAAACTTTTTTCAACTGTTGAAAAACACCTTTGACTTGACTTGACTTTATTTAACAAAAACAAATACATAAATTTTGTACAAAGGAGAAGAGAGGAATCTCGTAATGTCCCCTTTATCAAACAATAGGGAAAAAAATTACACTTCCCGCTAACATAGCTTCAAAAAGACAAAATTTAAAATAAATTTAAAGAAGAAATGATAAAAAAAAAAAAAAAAAAAAAAACAAACATACATAACTTAACTATTGACTCACGGCGACAGGGATGGGATTTACTTAACAATTTATAAATAAATCAATAATACAATCAATCCTCGCTACTGTAGGCTGAAAGGACCATCTTTTTCAATTTCTTTTTATATATGTATAGTGATGGTGATTCACTTACTAATTCAAATGAGGATTCACTTACTAATTCAAATAACTTATATTTATTCGCAATATGAGGAAGTTGATATCTTAAACTTAGTCTGGATCGTTCAATTTTAACAAACGGGAAAAGAAACTTAATCCTAGCTCTTGATAAATGGCTGTTTATTTTCAACCAAAAGTTTCATACTATTGAAAAAATGATCATTATGTTGGATCTTCAAAAACCATATCCCCAAATTAAGGTGCAAAATTTGTTGTAAATCGAGAATATCAAGAAATAGAAAAGATGTTTTAATTTCAGATAATTCCTCTGTCTTCCTAGGGTGTGCTAAAAAATGGTCCAGAATTCTTATTGATTTAGATTGAACAATTTGGAGTCCTCGTAAATGTGAAGGGAAAGTCAGCATCCAAACGCTCGGACAATACTGGAAATAACAATCAATTAATGAAAAATATAAAGTTCTAATGATTTGGTATGGAAACAGAAACTTTAATCTATGCAAACAACCGAGATTCCTGGACACTGTTGCTTTAAGTTTACTAATATGCGTCTTAAACGACAAAGTTGAATCAATATAAATACCTAAGTATCTAAATAAATCCACTCCTTTTATGGAGGAAGCTCCAATATTAATAATTTGAAATGACACACGCTTCACTGACCTCGAACTTCTCCCAAAAACCATAAATTTCGACTTCTCTAAATTAGGTATTAATTGGTTATCATGAAACCAATTCAAAGCAACAGTCTCCAAAGACAATCGTAGGTCCTCCTCGTTGCCCGTCCTCAAACTAATTGCTGTATCATCCGCAAACAATATTGGTAACTCATCACCTGAAGGCATGCAATTTGGAAAATCATTTACAGAAATCAAAAAAAGTATCGGCCCCAATACAGATCCCTGCGGTACCCCTATATTTTCTAACGGGAAAATATGAGATGATTCTTCACAAACTTGGACTTTCAGATAAATACGATCTCATTAAATCCAGAGCTATTCCACGAATTCCTGTATTTTTCAACATATTAAAAATAAGTTCATTATATTCTGCATCAAAATCTTTTTTTATGTCAAAAAGAGAACTGCCCGGATAAGAACTATTCACCAGAGGATCTGTCAATGTGTTTCTTGGGTAAACTACTGCTTGTTCTGTTGAAATAAAGCTCAAAAAACCAAAACTGAGAGTGAAAAAAATAATTGTGATTTTTAAGACATGAAATAAATATTATTATCCTTATATTTTAAAAAACTTTAGAAACAGGTCAAAAAATAGTAATAGGCCTATAATTGTTTGGGTTATCTTTATCACCTTTTTTAAACAAAGGGAAAATTTTAGCTACTTTAAGACAAACCGGGAAAAACCCATTTTTTAGTCCAAGAATTAAAAATATATCAAAGCGGCTGAAAAAGTAAACCAGCTAATTCATTAAACAGAGAAGTTGATATGCCATCACATCCTGCCAAAAATCCATTTTTCAAACTAGTAACGGCTTTTTGGTATTTCGAGAACCGGATAGAGTACATAAATATAGTCTTATCTACTTTATTTGGTAAATATTTTCTATAATTATGTGTTCCAGCAGAAATTTGATCCACCAGACCATGTCCAACTTTTCTAAAATGGTCAGCAAATGCTTCCGCCATCCCTCTCTCATCAGTTATCTTGACTCCTTCATGACTTGTAATGTGAGATGGAATATTTCTTGTTTTAACATTATTCATTTTTTCATTTATTAATTTCCATGTTTCCCGAGGTGAACCACATTTGCGAAATTCATTTTGATAATACTTCGCTTCCGCTTCTCTGAGAACAAGAGTTAACCGATTTTTATATTTTTTTAAATTTTCAATATTAATTTCATTTGGGTACTGCATCTTCACCTTATACAATCTATTTTTTTCTTTTATACTCTTTAACAGGCTTTCAGTGGTCCATGGATTACGAGGTAAATCCTTACTCTTTCTTAATACCATAGGACATACTTGGTCAAATATTTGGTTAAATTTACTATTAAATAACACAATTGACTGATTCAGGTCTTCAACATTTAGGACATCATTCCAATCTATATATCCTATTTTTACTTTCATCTCATCTATCTTTTTCTGGTTAATTATCCTTTTATAACTTTTAATTGGTCTTTTTTCACGTTCCACTCCTGATCCAGAGAAGTCAGAAACAATAACACAATGATCAGATGTATCATTCAAAATAATATGGGTATCAAGGAAATTTTCAGATGTGAAAATGTTATCAATAAGAGTTGCATGGTTATCACAGATTCTTGATGGTAGTAAACAAGTAGGTGACAAACCATGTAAAAATGAAATATTCAAAAATTCTAATCCCTTATTCGATGTCAAAACATTATATGTCGCATTTCCCAATTACATAAAATGGATGGTGTTGCTGGGTGAGGGCATCTAACAACGACTCATATTGACTTAAAAACTCTTGAATACTAGACGATGATGGCTGATGTACTACAATTACCAAAAAAGTATTTCTTCCATCATTCACTTCTACTACACAACTCTCAAATAGCATCTCAACATTCCAATCCATAAAATCATTACGTAAAGAAGATGAAAAAACATCTCGTATAAAAATACCAACTCCTCCTCTCTTATTCTGTTTTCGACTACCATGAAAAAACCTATAATTTTATTAATTTTCAAATGTATTACTTTCATCAAGAAATGTCTCACAAATTCCTAGCACATCTGTTGACGACCTTTTAAGAAAATCAGACAAAAAATTTAAGCTGCTATTTAATCCTCTACAATTCCAAAATTATAGTCGTTTAAATTGATTATTTAAAGGTGGAAGATCATGAACAAATAAATATTTATTTTTAGGTGCATTATAATAATCTGGCAAATCTTGTGACGAAAATCTATGAAAAAAAATTATTAATATCAAGAGGATTTTTTTCAAGTTCCTCCATCCTACCAGCAGGGATTTATACAAAACTTAACCAATCCATAATCCAAACTCAAGAAAAATTTCGCATCCCATCTCCGTGAGCCGATATAAATAAAATAAAAAAAAGAAAGAAAAAAATAAAAGGCAACAAAAATTTCGAAAATAAAAAATAAGAACAAAAAAGTAATACATAAACAATATTTGACATCATACTCACTCTAACCATTATCCTTATCATCACCCGAAGGCGAGCGCAATTTAATCACGGATACCTGAGCTAAATCACAACTAACTACAATCATAAATCCACTCAAACATACTAAAAAAACACTTTAATCCACTTCCGATACATTTTTTATGCATTTGACTTATGCGACATTATACCATTTAAGCTTCACTTTTTGCTCATTCTCAATCAAGCATAATACAGGTGGGACGACTGGAGGGATCCAAGCACTGACTCCCTTGTCTCTTAATTCTTTCTGTTTGATTTTCAGGGCAGTGTGGCCAGATTGGCTTATTTTACGCCAAACTGGCTTATTTTGATGGCGACTGGCGTGAAAATTTTTGGAACTGGCTTGTGGCTTAAAACTTGGCTATTTTTATTTTGAGCTGGCTTATTTCTTGGCGTGATTGACTTTTTCGGGAAGAATTTATATTTTTGGCAATTCATCCGATTTTCGAACGAACGAACCAATGAATGATCACGAAAGGTCAAAATCACGTTTTAACTCTATGGTCAAAATACGAATCTAACCGCGGCACTGCGGTGAAGTTTTCAAATCCTAAGAGACACGTGGCTTCGTAACAACAGCATAAAAAGCATTAGCCATTAAGTCATGGGGTTGAACTACAGCTGAAGGTACAGTATATTAGCTGTTACTTATCAGTATAGAATAACGCCAGGAATCAAACTCATAACAGACACGTCTGTAACATCTACAGATCCTGTTTAACTGTTTAGTTCATGTGAGTTGTCCAGGAGTCGTCATGCTGTCGTCATGTACACTCTAGCTATTTTCTGTGGTTTGTATCTCTGTAGAAACAGATTGGGTACACAGCCTAGCCGACTGGGTCCACACCCCAATGCATTGGGTACTGCCCTCAATATATTGGATACCCCCATACCCGTTTTCACTTTTTGTCTAGGTCTATTCTGAGAAAATACATTTAGCCTATTTATATTTGAGGTTTTCTTTGCATCACTTCAGTTTAAATATGCTCAAAGGAAGAAGCAAATTGGCCATTGGTTTTCTCAGAATACATGCAAAAGTGAAAATTGTTATGGGGCAGTTGGAGATATTAATTGTTTTATGTACTACCATCAACATAATGTACTACTTCACCCCTGCAGTAGTACACCAAAGGATCTGTACCTAAGAATTTGAGTGCTACACTCCACAATCAGTACTACATGAAACATGGCATAGGTCCTACTATGCTATATATGGAGTAGGTCCTGCTATGCTCTATATGGAGTAGTATACTTGGTTAGATGTAGGTATCAAATTCTGAGGTACAGATCTTGTGGTATACTCCTACAGTGGTGAAGGAGGACATTATATGTTGATGGCTGTACATAAAACAAATAATCCCCAACTGGTATGGGGGGGGTACCCAATGCATTGAGGTGTGTACATCAATGAATTGGCTACAAGCAAATTGGGTACATGTCACAGAAAAATAGCTGGTGTACATGACTGGTTTGCACCCCAATTTTTAGCAGTGATGAGCATCAGCTTGTGACATAAGCAAACCTGAAGCAATCAATCTTGTTTCAGACTCACTTTTATTCATTTTTCCCAATGTATAAGCCTATAGTTAAATACTAGAGAAATTTGTTATATATAATATAGGCTAATAGCTAATATGTAATAAAGTACCATATAATACTAATGAAAATATCAGAAAGAGATATATAAATACAGGAGCAGGATAAGTAGATGAGTTACCCTTGCTATGATGTCTGATTTCTTTGTTACTGTTGCTGTAGCCTAGGCCTAGAGGGTAAGACTCCTAGTGATTAGCCAGTGCCTAATCTGAGCTGTATCTCTGATTAGAATGCAGTATGTCCTTTACCATGCAGCTGAGACTTTAATCTTGACCACTACTAATTTTCAGAATTATCAATCTTGGCCAATAGTCTACAAATCTTGACCACAACATTGATAATTAAACATGAGACATTACCTTTAACAGACAGCAACTATGGAAATCATCCTATAGTTTTGTTATTTAGAAAAAAACCTTTCAGATTTTGAAATAAACAAGGTTCATTGTTATATTAAATTTAATCAATCAACTGTAGACAATCAAGGCAAGTGTCCTGAAAATCAGATCATTGACCCCTCTTCTTTCTGGGCTGGGTTGACAATAGGTCCAAATCTTTAATTTGTTCTTCTTTTCTCATGATAAGTTCATACACTTCTTCTTGGGAGAATTCAATTTTTACTGAATGAGATAATCCCTTACTACATAGTTTCTCTTGTTGTAAAAAATATGTTACTGTTATAGTAAACTGCCTTGTTGTAAACACTGCTTATTAATATTCCAAATGTGGATGAATATGGAAAGATGTAAATCAGCTATTAGCTAATAATGTGAGGTAACATCATAGTAGGGTTTATCTAATTCAGTATAGTCAGCGTATTTTGACCTACTATATATGGTGTTGTAGATTTAGATCTATTGACAGTTTTCTTTCCAGTATTTTACAATTCAATAGCATATGCTCAGGGGTTTCTTCTGTGTTTTTACAGTACCTGCAAAATGGGCTATTGGCAACTTATCCATTTGGCTGCTTTATTTTGTATGAAGGAGAGTGGTGGTTGAAGTTAGCTATATTTGAACACAGGCAGTTGAACCAGACTGATTGTATACTGGTTGGAAAGGGGGATAAATTTGGTGGCTTTAATTCAAGCAATGTTTTTAGTCATAATCTAGTCATATCCCTTATAGTTAGAGATTTCACTGGTTCCATTTGGCTTTTTGCTTCTTGCTTTGCTATCTTGTCTGCTTTTTCATTTCATTCTTTACCTAGATGACTAGGTATATATTGAAATTTAGTAACAAAGCCTAATCTTCCAAGGCTGCTTAGGTTTTCTTTGGTTTGATGTAGGCCTATGCCCAGTGTTTCACAAGTAGTGTTTCATAGGATATAGACAGCAGATTTGGAGTCAGAGAATACTACTATATGTTTATTGCTCTGTTTCAGTTTAATTAGGGTCTCTAAACACACATTGATTGCAGCTACTTCAGCTGTTAATGTGCTGGTCCCTGCCTTGTGTTTTTTCACTATGCATAGGCTGAGCTCTTTTAAAAAGCATCCACTTCCACATCCCTCTTCACTTAAAGATCGATCAACATATAATGGGGCATATCCATTAAATTCCCTTTTTAAGAGCTGTTTGAAATCATGGATTGCAGTTTGGGATTCAATTTGTTCCTATTTTGAGGGGAGGAATTCTAGTTTAACCCTGGGGTGATTGATCTCCAATTAAATTCGAATTCAACTCCTCAATACTCTCCTCCAGACTGCTCATGCTGGGTGGGCTTATAATAAAAATTAACCTGGAAAATATTAATTTTTAAAAGATTTAATCAGTCGGAATAACACAACTACAAGTGTAACTTGACCCCACAAAACCCCTGGAGAAAGGTATTTAAGTTATGACATTTCGCGAGTCAAGAGCCTCCATGCAAGATGACCTGAATGTGAAATTTGACCCAGGTCTGAGTTTTTTCTGAAATTAAACTACTGAAATCAAAAATTAAACTTCTTTAAGTCAGTATTGCAATGTAAATCTATAACCCAGCTGTGTTGCAAGATGTTTAAAAAATCATCTTTTAGTAATTAGAAGTCGTCATAATAGGCGGGATATATTATTCAAATATTGTTACAAGCACAAACTTAGCTTGGACCTTATTGTCAATTTTTACTCCAAGATGAACTAACAGATTCAGTTTATTTTTCTATACTCTTTTCAGATTGAATATCATTCACCCCTAGCGAAAATAAAAATGAAACGTTCAACTGGATATGATGGAAACGGGCAGAAAAAAATTGCATATTTTTTCACTGTTACTAGGCCTTCCAACTCAACTGAACTGGACAGTGCTGGAACAGATGGTGCTGATGGTGGTGGATCCGAGCCAAAACGAGCTTTAATAGACAAATCAGCACCTGAAATTAGTATAGGGACGAGAGATAGCAGTGCCATCACCAAATACAGACGAGTTGTTCCATCAAAAGTTAAAATAGTGGCAAATTTGTGTAATGAATCATCAGCCCAAGATTCAGTGGCACCTGATGAGTCAGATGACAGTGACTCTGAGACTGACAGCATGGACAGTGATAGCAGTGCCACCAGCCCCTACAGGCAAAAACGAGCTGTTCTACCAAAGTCTAAGACAGTGGCAGAGCTGTTAAAAGAATCAAAATTAGTCCAAGAACTGGTGGATCCAGACGTAGCGGGCTCTACCTCCGAAGTGGTGAACAGTCACTCAGATGCTGGCAGTCCGACACCAAAACTAGTCCCAGAAACGGTAGTTAAAACCTCTCTTTTTAAACTTGGTGTACCTCAAGCATCTACTGCCAAGCAGATTGTTACCTCAGTCTCTACTAAAGTACTTAAGCCTGTCCTAGTCCCAGAAAGGGTGGTTCAAACCTTCCTTTCTAAACTTCGTTTACCTCAAGCATCTACTGCCAAGCAGATTGTTACCTCAGCCAACCAGATTGCTACCTCAGGGTCTACTAACGTAGTTAAGCCTGCCCCGTCGAAATTACTAGTAATATGCAGAACCCTAACAAAAAGACTGAAACAAACTATCGAAATTGTGTTGAAAGTGAAACAGGAGAAATGGTGTCCAGAAGCCAAAATGAAGTAAGAAGCAAGGAACCTGAAGAAGAAAGAAATGTTACACCAAGAGCCAGTATGATCAAAGTTGTGAAAAAGAGTTATGAAAGACTATATCAGTCTGTTTGGGAGAAAGATACAAAATTCCAAGGCTGGGTTCAGCGTGTTCAAGGTGATGCAACAAAAGCATCGTGTAAAATCTGCAATGGTACAGAGCTTAGGGCTCACTAACATGATCTGGAGCAGCACATGAAATCGAAAAAGCATGAGAAGAAGGCAGCAAGTCTGAAAATACAGAAACCAGTCGCTGAATGTGGTGAGTACTTTACTTTTGAGCATGGCTTAACAATAGGGGGGTCCCTACGTTCTTGTCATCAAGACACCTACCAGAAAGAGTGGTCTTTGTAGCACTCCTCCGAAACTTTGTCAAGGAGGGACATTTATGACTCTATCCAAAGGCAACCCACCACCATGTACCGTGAGGTCCGGTCTGAGCGGTCGCAGAGAGACAGCTGTGATTGTAGTTTGGAGCCAAAGCGCCATCTAAGACACGTGAAAAATATTACCCCCCTCTGACGGTATCTTCATGGGTCTAAGTGGGTCAGACGCTACGACCCTCCGACCACAGCCCCCCTTTAACGTTGTCCGATTGGGCAACGTTAAAAATATAGGTTAAAATTTATAGGTTAAGCTTTCCTAGGGCCAAGGAGCTTATCCTCGAAATTTCAGATCAATCCGATCACTCCTTCCCTGTTTTCCAAAAACCAAATCTAGCCACTTCAAGTTCATTTCTCTTTTTTTTATTAGCCACGCCTACAGGCCACAGTTGGCAACAGATCCGGGTGAATGAGGACTCTTTCGAAGCGGAATTTGACCTGTTAGGGCCTTTTGATATTTTCAGACCAAAAAAAGTATCCCCCGAATTTACATTTACGAAAAACCTCGTTTTCCTATAAGTACCCATGTTAAATTTTCCCACCACAGTCCCCTTTAACGTTGTCGGATCGGGCTGAAATTTAGAGGATAAGCTTTCCTGGGGCCTGGAAGCTTATTCTCGAAAATTCGGCTAAATTTGATCACTCCTTCCCTGTTTTCCAAAAACCAAATCTCAAGTTTTGTGTGGATTTCCTTGCGTCAAAAATACATCGCACAGAATAAAAATAATGTAACGTTTCTTTGGTACAGTGGTCACTACTCCTGACTGTCAGGCGGAAGACCCGGGTTCTTTTCTCCGTCAGAGAATTTTTTTTACATATTGAATTTAAAGTTTAAAAAATAGACTCAGTTTCTATTTTAAATCCAATCTATTAAATCCTTCGGCTCAACAGGCGTCTCCAGAAGAACTCTTTAAAGAGGCACAAGTGTGCCTCCTTAATCTTAAAGAGCAGGGGGTTTGGGGGGTGGCAGCCCCCCAACTTTAACTCCTGACACGATCATCTAACACTTAGTCAAGCAATAATAATTAATAAACTGTACAAAAATAGGCAGAAATTATTTTAAAAAAACTATGTTTTCTAAAGAGTTAAAGAGGCTGAGTCAAAAGTTTGAACCTTAAAACTTACAGGGATTAGGAGGTGCAGTTGGGGGGGGCTGCCGCCTCCCAAACCCCCCGCTTTCGCAGCCTTTAAATAAAAAAAAGCTTTTTAAACTGAAAGTAAGGAGCGACATTAAAACTTAAAACCAACAGAAATTATTCCGTATATGACAGGGGCTGGGCCCTCCACAACGCCTCGCTCTTTACACTAAATTTTTTATTGATTAAAAAAATTGTTTTGATAAAGTCAAACTTTAGCGTAAAGAACGAGGCGTTGAGGAGGGTACAGCCCTTTTCATATACGGAATAATTTCTGGTCGTTTTAAGTTTTAATGTCGCTCCTTACTTTCAGTTTAAAAAACTTTTTTTATTTAAAGGCTGCGAAAGCGGGGGTTTGGGAGGCGGCAGCCCCCCAACTGTATCTCCTAATCCCTGTACGTTTTAAGGTTCGAACTTTTGACTCAGCCTCTTTAACTCTTTACAAAACGTATTTTTTTCAAATAATAGCAATAAGGCCCAATGTCCAGTGTGTGTTTCTTTGGGAAGTCTTAACCCCATCTTGAGTTCTTTGTGTATTTTTAGAGAGGCCCTCAAATACGTCATTCAACCAAGAGTATCTACCGTTAGGTCTCAACAGAATTTGATAATGATTAAGAGCCAGTGGCCCGTTATTTTGTGTAAGGGGGACCCAATTGAAGTTCGGGGACCAGCCATTAAAATCAACCAAGGAAGCACACTTGTGCTTTTGTAAAGAGGCATACCACCACAGTGTTAATCGATCTTTGGTCCCAGAGTGGTGGGGAGGGCTGCTTTTTGTAAGTAAGGTCCTAAAAAAATTCCGAATTTACACCCCCGTTTTAGTTGCCTTCATTGGTTAAATCCGGTCGTTATTTTGGCTCCCCCCCCCCCCCCAACCACATCCCCTTTCAGAGTAACGTTATGAAACATAGCCGAAATAATCGGTTATGAAACATAGCCGAAATAATCACGAATAATTTATGCTAATTTTCTAGGAGTCACGTCGACAAACTTGGCTTCGCGGAAAGCGGAGCTGGTCTTGGCTGCTCTTGTAGCCTGTCACTCATCGGTGAGAACAATCGACCAACTTTCTACCATCATCAAAGACTTATTTTCTGGGCCTATTTGTGAATCGGTGAGGGTAAAGAAATCTAAATGGTCCGCTCTCATTTAGAATATGTTTAGACCTGAAACCCTGAAGGAAATAGTGGTTGACATTGGAGATGGTAAGTACTCTCTAATACTGGATGAGTCAACTGATGTCTCTACAATGAAGTTCATATGTATTTGCATTCGATATTACAGCCCAAAGTTGAAAAAGATAGTGTGTACTGCGTTAGGAATGGTTGAAGTACCATCAACTACAGCTATTATACTCCACGCAGAGCTCAAAAAATTTCTTGCAGAGTGCAAAATACCTCTCAAGAACCTGATTGGTATTGGTACTGATGGGGCAAATAACATGTGTGGCGCAAATCACTCTCTATTTACATTGCTGAAAGCAGATGGGTTACCCCACCTTCAGCTTCTCAAATGTGTTTGCCACTCTCTGCCCTTGTGCGCTTCCGAGGCGGTGGAAGAGTTGCCGAGCAACCTAGAATTTATGCTCTCGGAAAAGTACAAGTGGTTTAGCGTAAGCCCGTTGCGAAGGGAAGCGTACGGCCAGATATATAGGCTGATAAATCATGGAAATTCGCCCCTTAAAATTGTGGCCCCTTCAAGTTCACGCTGGTTGTCGTGATACACCGCAGTGTGTAGAGTTGATGAGCAATACCTCGAACTGACAACACATTTCCGCATCACCAAGGAAAAAGAGCGGTGCTATACTGCAAGAACTTTACACGAAATGTACAGTGATAAGTGCAACCGTCTATACATTGTCTTTCTAAAACCGCTATTGGCCGACTTTCAGAGGGTGAACATACTATTTCAACATTTGAATGCAGACCAATTTCGTCTGTTTCAAGAGCTGAAAGATTTGGTCATGTGCATCCTGCGCAGGATCCTTCGACCGTCTGCAGTGTCCCTTAACGTCAACCTTGAGTTTCTAATTTACTACCGTCCTGTCGACCAGGTAGACTTTGGGCATTTGTTTCTTTCTGAACTCAGCGAAGCTGATCTTCCAAGCGAGAAGAAAGAGGAAATAAAGCTTCGCTCTCACGGCTTTCTCAAGACGGCTGTAAGGTCAGTTCTGAAACGTTTACCTCTTGCCATTGAGTCTCTTCTGAAATTGAGAATTCTCTCGCCGACAATCGACTGTTTCCAGACTAGACCCAGAGTCACTGACCTACCTCTTAGTGTTCGTCCAGTGACAGACTTTGGAGAAATGGAACATCAGTGAAGACACATGCTTAAGGTTGACTTGACTGAACATTGTGGAGAACAACGTTCAAAACACTCCTCTGAGTTCTGAGTCCACGTGCTTCAGTTCTGCGACCCTCGCGGAGAACCAGACTTTCAGGATTTGGCACATTGGGCCTTGTCGTTGCTGAGTTTGCCTATCAGCAATGCAGTCGTTGAAAGAGCGTTTTCTATGATGAACTATGTAAAGTCAAAGCTTCGGAATAGAATGCTTTTACCAATCCTAAACGCAATTTTGATTTTTAGACTGTGGATGTCTGTCAGTGGCCACTGCTGTTCGTCATTCGTACCATCGGCCAAAATGAGTTCATTCAACAGTTCCATATATTCGAAAAATGGAGCTGAAAATGCGTCTGACAGTGGATGATGTGGCAGAGCTGCAGCGCCTGACGCTGACAGGGAAGAAGATGAACTCAGTGACATCTTAGAGGCATTTGGTCAATCTTAAAGGGCTATGAAAGACGGATATTCTTAATCACCGAAAATTCCACCCTGGAGCATTTTTTTTTTCCAATCTACCACTTTTTTTTTAGTTTTCCCGTCATAAAGCGCCTTAAAAGGTACGCCCTCACTCAATGACTGGCAGCCAGAGTTCGGACAGCTATCTTGCGATAAAGGTCAATATAATTATGATAAGTTATAAACTTCTGAAATCGATGAGTGAGTTGGCTCTCGCAGCACAGCAACAAAATTCAATTCTTAGTTTGTCTTACGTAAAAGTATCGAAATTTATAACGCGTGTCATTCCCAATCTGGCCCACGATACTTCCCTTCCATGTTTAAAGTGGTGGAATGTTCGGACTTCGTTAAAATGTGGCTCATCAAACAGGAACCTGGAGATCAGTCCCAGCAAGAACAAATAAAGTCTAAGAACCTTCGTCTCCCTATCTTGATACTACAACCATGCGGAGTCGAATAAAATACGGCTGATACCTGGCGAATTTGAGCGGAGGTGGAGCTGGCACGGAACATTACAATTCGTTACCTCAACAACTAGCTCTTCGCGGTGTAGCCCTGGAGAAGAAAAATTGAGTGAGAACAAGTGAAAGTGTTTGATTACACTTATCATACACGCCTGGAGGCCTGCTACGGTCTTTTCCTCGCAAATGCGCGGCGGCGATGAGGGGAAGTAGACGGCCGTCAACTCAGTGCTCAGCCAGTTCTCAAATTGGCTCCACCTCCGCTCAGATTTTACGGGTTATCCAATAGTCAGTTCATGGACCAAAGACGCAGATTCTACTCAGTCTTATGTGTTCTTGGTCCCAAGGACGTATTGTGGTTCGTGATAGCCAATTATGACCCTGGAATGGACTTGTGATAAAGACAAAAGTACGATTGTGTTCCTTGTGAACCTTTCGTAGCCCTTTAAGGGCGTTTTAGCATTGCATTTAGCATTGGGAAAAGTAATTTAATCCAAAGCTTTGACTTTACACAAAGTGATTTCCATAATTTTATGAATCTATATGTGGTAATATCCAATGATCTGATTTTTGTTTGTGTATCTATGTGATAATAAACCAATGAAATAATGATCTTTTTTGTTTTTGTCTGCGGGCTACGGTCGTTATTAAGTAATGCACCATTATGTCCAACCCATACATAAGGGCTGGGACACAATTTTAAGAATTTGTTCTGGCAATAACTCTATTGCGCCAAAAAGAACCTCTGACTGAATCAAAATGTTGACATTAAAACGCATTGGGTCACAGAGTCTCATAATAGTAATCGGAGGTCCGACTCAGTGAAATTTTGGGATACAGAAATTGCGGCGCACACACGGACAGTGCTCGAACTAACACAGGAGAAATCGAACCGGTGGGCGTCCTCGTCAATAATTTTCCCCGAACTGTTGGACAGGAAAGTAAGCACGGTCAAGCATTTTCTGAACATAGCGCGCGGGAATTTCTGTAAAGTCTCTAGAGTTCCACATGGGGTAGCGGTTTATCGCAATTCTACTAAATGCAGCCTCAAAATAATCTCTACACTGGAACTGAATTTCCGCAAACCAGGGAACGAATTGAAAGGTGGATAATGCCATTAGGATCAAAGGACCTGAATAGTGGTGAGTCAAGGAGGCACACTTGTGCCTCTATAAAGAGGCGACCCACCACACTGTTAAGCGATTTCAGGTTCTAGAGGTCGCCGAGAGACGGCGGTAATCGCATTTTGTAGCCCAAGCTCAAACTAAGAAACTTGCAAAATTTCATCCTCTTCCGACTTTATCTTGATAAGTAATAAACTGTACAAAAACGGGCAGAAATTATTTGAAAAAACTACGTTTTCTAAAGAGTTAATCGAACTTAAAACGAACAGAAATTATTCAGTATATGAAAGGGGCTGTGCCCTCCTCAACGCCTCGCTCTTTACGCTAAAGTTTGACTTTCTCACAACTCTTTTTTTTAAACAATAAAAACTTTAGCGTAAAGAGCGAGGCTTGAGGAGGGCACAGCCCCTTTCATATACGGAATAATTTATGTTCGTTTTAGGTTTTAATGTCGCTCCTTACTTTCAGTTTAAAGAAATTTTGTTTATATTTAAAGGCTGCGAAAGCGAGGGGTTTGGGGGGCGGCAGCCCCCAACTTTGCCTCGTAATCCCTGTACGTTTTAAGGTTCGACCTTGTAACTCAGCCTCTTTAACTCTTTAGAAAACGTAGTTTTTTTCAATATTTCTATAAAACGGCCGTCAAAACTTGGACACCATTAAAAGTAAAGTTAAATTTTGGGCAAAAAATTGTCTGGCTTATTTTTGGCGTGTTTTTCAAAGGCTGCGGCTTATTTTTTTGTTCACGATCTGGCCACACTGTTTCAGGGAGTTACGAATGTCACGAACACCTTTTGTCACATCATCTGTTATATAGACATAGGGAGATTCACTTCCGGCTACTCTTCTGAACGGGTTTTCATGCAATTTCTTGTTTCCCTGAAGGATACAGAATTTGTCCTTATCATCCTGGAGCTGGATTTTGATAAATCAATCCGTAAACCTAAGTAGTTCAAATTGGGTATTAATCCCAAGATGTTGGGAAAGTAAGGCGTTAACATGCTCCTTAGCTTTTGACTTAGATTCACCTTTAATGTTCCATAGAATAATATTCCTTCTTCTATCCATGTTTTCTACTACAAGGACTCTCGTAGCTAACTCACCAAAACTGGGTTCCTTTGCAATTTGTTTACGTAGTGCCGATATTTCCTGCTTAATACTGGATAACTCATTTTCATGGGTCACTTTTGCTAATTCCAAATCTTCAACACGAGACGTTAGGGACGCTAAACCAGACTTAATGTCACTGATTTCCCTTTTTATTTCCGAAATATCATTCTTAGTTTCTTCGACGATTGCAAGGATTTTATCCAACTTTGAAACATTATCAGTCGATTCCGTGGACCCTCTAGACTCGTCCCAATCGCTTTGTCTTGATCGCTTTCCACTTTTCTTAACCATATTGGTATCCAATAATGTTTATAATTTTCAAATAGCTCGATAAACGAACGCCCAAGATATTTCACTAGGCACTTCACTTGTCAACTTATCAAATAACTTTTTGTATTGTTCTCTATCCAATAATGTTTATAATTTTCAAATAGATCGATAAACGAATGCCTAAGATATTTCACAGCAAATTTTACACAGCGCTCGCACAGAGATGTTACTACTCCGGGTGCATTGAATGAACTTAGCCTCAGTTATTCTACTTCTAACATCTTCACTACTCCCACTATCTTTACTGATGATATTATCAAGGAAAGTTAAGCTATATCTTTTCCTGTAAGCCTTTCCTGGTCTAGAAAACTCTCAGAATGTTCTGCCCAACTCTCTTTATCTCTTTCCTTATCTCTAATTGTGGCCGTGTTCCTATTTTTAACCGAGACATGTCCAAATTGACTACTCCTCCTTAATTTTACTACTACTAATTCAACACTACTACTACTTAAACACTACAGCACTAGTGCTCAGTTGACCAAGTGGAAATATGAATGAATAAATTTATTGTAAACCCGTCAAGTTTAGACAAGAAACACAGACGGAGCAAAAATAAAAGAAAATAAGAAAATGAAAAACGAAAAGACGCTTCAACAGAAACAATAATGAAAAAGAAAGAAAAATGAAACAAGAAGTATTGGCCAACACTGATGAGTTTGACCATTATTATTGGATTTAACGATCTGTTTTTCTGCCACATTTAGTGGATTCGTGATATTGTAAATCCTGTTTTTTTTTTGTATTCCTGGTCCAAGGTGGGAGTGTGAGTAAATATTTTGCATACCGGAAAAAAATGCTCTGGATTTTAGTTTTATATGTTTGAGCAAATATTTTCCATAAAGGTGTACAGTATAGAATGTGAGGGGTTGCAATCGCATTGTACAATGTGGCAAAGATGTATCTTTTGAAACGAAGTTTGGCCTAGATAAATGTCGCAAAAGCAGTGCAAATACGGCGTTGTATATTATGTGAAAGTAGAAGCAGACTTGTGTGTTAAATAAAAGTGCCAATCGGGAGTCCAAGGTAGGTTATGTGGTTAAACGGTTTGATTGGCGTGTGGTCAAGAATGATGCTAAGATTTTGGGTTTCATCTTTCCATTTAAACAATACAGCCTCCGATTTTTCAGGATTTAAAATTCAAGTCCAATCCTAGCATACCCCTCGGTCAGCACTCCGAAAATCTCTGGAATCCGTTTCAGCGTGCGACTCACATTCAGGATGTCGTCTGCATAGAAGACCAACGACAAGTTTATAGCCTACAAAATACATGATAATGGGAATTGTGCTTGAGCATCCAGGACGTAATTGTTGAATAATGGGGGGGGATGTTTAGCTCCTTGTCTGGCTGTTTTTCATACCCGGATCAGTCGTTCCCGTCGCGTAGGGGGTGAAAATTTATCTGGAGGCAATTCCAGCTGAACTTTAAAACTCGAATACATATCACGCGGTGCCATGATAGTAGCACGGTTCACCCCTCATTTTGCTGCAAAAAGAAGTATTGCAGTGTGTTTTAAAGAATCGAAAGCCCGGCGTATGTCATGTCCGGCTAGTATTAGGCTGTCTCCACTTCTATCTGCATCGACAAGGGCATTAGCCACAGTTGCAAGAGCATCCGTACATCCCACACCAGGCTGGAAGCCAAACTGATTAGGAGTCGGAGAACATTTTTCCGTTAATTCATTATTAAAAATCAACTCAAACAGCTTGTAGAAAGTAGTGGAGACAGTAATAGGGCAAAATTATGAGCGCTGTGTGGACAGCTTGCCTTTCTTCGGTATTAGTGTTAGATCCCCAACTCGGAAAGTAGACGGTGCCACTCCCTGAGTAAAAATCATCTGCATTAGCAGTTTTATATGATTTTGGAGCTGAGTTCCCCCATGCTTGAGATGAATTGCACATAAACATTCAATGCCAAAAGACGGTTTTTGCTTCAGGTGTATAATAGCACGTTCAAAAGCCGAAAGAAGGACAAAAAAATCATTAGGAGGCATCCCAGCAAGAACTGTATCTAATCCCTGCTCAAACCTCCGCTCCAAACCCGTATCCGGAGGCGAAAACTCCAACTCGAAGTGGGCATACCACTCCAACACCGGGATATCACCCACGAACACCAGTGAGGTGAAGGAGGCTGTCGATCGGGGTACCAACTTCCACAGCTCATTTGGGTTCTGACTTACCTTTGCAGAAGTCTCCTCAATTATCTTTTTACGATGTTTAGCTAAGGTATCAGCAAACGCTATCTTTGTTGATTTGCGAATCTAGTTTACATGTGAACGGTGCTTCTAATACTACTACAACTGCTACATTTACTGCTACTACTACTCTAACCACTACTTCGATTGCAAATACATATAAGTTTAAGAACTTTAAGATGAAAATATAGAGAAGCATATGAACATACAATTAAAAAAAGGAAATATTAACTATGTCCTGGCAACGGCTAATTCTATTAAGTTGAAACTTACAGGACTTGATGAGAAGGATATTCAGCTAACCAAAAGGCAATATGTTAATGCTACTGCTACAACTAGTACTAGCACTATTACTATTTATACTACTACTAATACGACTAATATGACTACTATTAAAAATATGCCTAAGTATGTGAAGGGTGAAATTTTGAAGGAATTTTGAGCAGGGAATGTGAACCAAATCACAACATTCCGTCTGTATGCAGGTTTTCAAGAGGGAATTAAGCCATTCAATGAAAATTCTTCTGCTAGATTCGATGAGAAATACTTCTGCTAATTTCAATCAAAAATTCTTCTGCTTAATTCAATGAAAAATTCTTCTGTTAATTTCAATGATAAACCCTTTCGCTAATTTCAATAGAAAATTCTCTTGCTGATTTTTATCCTTTTACAGTATGGTGTTTGAAAATTTGTGTTTATTCATATTGCTTTCCGATAGTCTTAGGTTGACTTCCCTTCTCAAAAGTTTTGTTCAATGACAATTTATTTTTTTGCAGCACAAAACGGCACTTTTTTTGTTCATCTTTTTTTTGCATCAACTTTTGAAACTTACAGAATATATATAACAGCAAATGACTTTCTTGCCTTTAGAGCGCTTATAGGGTAGTAGCCTTACTCCAATTGCTAGTGACTTTTGAAGAAGTAGGAAGTACTTGAACTGGATTCTAGACTTTAATTGTATCAGAGACATTGATAGGCTAGAAACGTCAAAAAGGTCTCTTCAATTTTGGATTCTGAAGATGTGGTATAATTACATCTTTCACCCAGGTGCTATTGATGACCAAGAAATTCTATATTTAGGATTCCTGAATTCTTGGTCAAATCCCTTCAAAGCAGTTGATGGTATACTGAGAGTTTGAGACAGTTTTCTATCTTTTTAGATCTAAAAAAAAGGGAGAGCCAATGGTGACATCTATATGCTCGGAATCTAAAAGCATCTCAGCTATTCGCAAATAAAAAATAATACAAAGCTGTTTCGTCCCCTAGAGATTTATATACACTTGAAGCCCATCAGAGCCCTTGATGGTCATTATCAATTTTTTATGAAGCTTCTTAACTCTTCTAAACCGAAAAAAGCGCTGCCAGTGGCAATATATTTTCCCTTAGGAGCTCAGCGACTTTAATCCGTCTTTTTGGTGGTTCACTTTTATTCCCTCAGTGCCTATAAACTTAGAGTTACTGATGGTGCTTTATCTATGGGCACCTCATCTATCCTCAAACCAAGAAATGTATATTTCATTGATGCTGTACAGATTCATTGATAGTGTATAGAGTGTAAAGGAACCTTACTCTTTGGCATGCCAATTAGGATGGGGGGAAGGGGGAGGTTGATCAATGTCCCTCTCCCCCTTTAGGCTTTGAAATGTTCCTTCATATTTCTGTTTCATAGCTATTTTCTATTACAGCTATATGCTATATTAAAGCAGAGAGATTGGCTACCTGGTCACTTTTAATTGTCACCCTTGTTCTTCTTTTTTTCACAGCTAATAAATAGCACTGTACTCCTAAAACTTCAAAAATAGTGTCAGATCGAAACAAAACGAACACCATTAGAACCATCTTGTCCGAAAACCCAATAAAACAAAATTAAAGTCCCTAGAGGTGGCTCGAAGCACCCCCAGGGGGGGGGTCGGGTGAGACCCTCTCATTTAAATGACTCCTAGATCACAGTATACGATTCGTGAAAATTTATTACACATTAATTTTTTATTATTTATACTTTTCTACAGAGACAAGCAACAAGGTAAAACGGAATATCTCATGTTTAAATGCGTAACTAAGAACAGTTTTACTTGTATTCAACTGTTCTTAAAATGGGACTACCACTGGATAATTTCGTTTAAGTCAGTGGCAATGATGAGCTCTTTCTCATTTGCCAGCAACATGAGGAAATCCAGTCAGGAAACAACAATGGCACTTCACAGCAAATTCTTAAAAAAAAACTGAGCTTCCTAAATGTTCTTTTGACAGCAGCAACTACAACAGGTTCAGTCGCAGGCAATTTGCAAAGGTGATTACCATGCGTAATTTGATGTTGTCGGTAATTTCCTTCCGCATAGGACTTCTCTGAAGCAAGTAGCGTCTTGGCAAAACTGAAACAGAACTTCAAGCTCTACTTAAAAGGCAGTTGAATCTGGAGCTCTTTCTTAGTGTGGAAAAAACATCTAAATATCTGATAATGAAACCTTTTTTCGAAGTTTAAGTTTATTAATAATAATAGAAATTAAAAAAAATGCATACTTATATATATAATACATGAAAAACAGAGTCATTCAACTAAATCCTCTAGCCTGCCCGTGAACTTACAAAGGCAAGTTGTCTTAAGAGTGTGCCAAGAATAGAAGAAAAAAGAACATTCTAGTACTAGTTATAAACACATATTAAATATACTGGAAATACTGATAATACAAAAAAAAACATTTATGTGTATATAATTAAAAATACACAATTCTTTGCTGAGTTGTTACTTGAGTCACCGTAACGACCAAAAAAGAAAGAACTATCTGAATAATCCGCTATACTTCTTCAGACCCCTCAAATAGCAGAAGAAGAAGAAGAATAAATGAACTTTTTCAAAAAAATCTAAATTTTTTAAACCATCTTTATGCCATTAATTATCATATCATAACTAGTCCATAAATTTACAAATAAAATATAGATAAAAATGACAAATATTAATTTAAAACTCATAATTGGAATACATTTTTTACTTAGCTTTATTTTTCAATTCTTCAAACCTTTTTATTCTTCAACTTGTATTATCATTACTATTCCTTAATGTTATTCCTCGATAAACAAAGGAGAACTTAGACCGTGTAGTCATGGCAATCGGAGCAAACAGCGCCCTGTTTGTTCGAGTATTATAACTGTGACAATTAGACCTAACTTGAAACATGCCTGAGAAGCTTAAAGGTAAATTATCATTATTATACTTAAATATAAATAATTGGTGATTACCCAATTTTACGAGCTTTTCACCCAATTTTACGAGCTTTGCTCTCTGTTGGGGGTATATGTTTTTTGTTATGTTGAATTAATCAAAAAAACAGTAAACAGTAAACAGTGATAAGAATCCAGTAAGCCTGCAGCTGATAATTTTTTTGTCTTCCATGCTCCAATCTCACAGAATCACTATAAGATTTATTGCGGAGTAAATGCATCCCATTATTTTGGAGAATTCAAATTGGATTCACTAGTGACGGAAACGTCCCTAGCCATACCAAAGACCAATATAAAGTGTACGGATATATTATAGGGAAATATAACAACTTTAAAATGCGATGCGGGACAAAGTGTGCAAGTTTTCTAAGTATTCTGATGTTCCGAGAAAAAATTGCTGACATGTTCCCAACATTTTTCCTAAACGACAAAGTTTCATCAAGTGTAATACCTAAATAATTGGCACAAGACTTCCTTTCAATCTTGCCAACTCACACTTTAGAAATGTGAGTTTTACGAAAGATCTAATTATAGAATGATCTACTGAGTCGGAAGGTTTAATTATATCTAAATATACTGCTAAAACCCCATAACCTTCATCCAGCGCTTGATTCAACGCTGCATAGAACGAAAATGACCAAGTTAGTCAAAAATGCTTGGATCATGCAACATCGAACAGATTCCTTCAGTAACACGTTTTCCTACCGCTGAAAAGTAATTTCAGAAAACCTCCGAGACATCATCAACACTTTTTGGCATTTCACCTTCTTGGATTACTATTTCAAGATGGATTGTTTTCGTTGGCTGCTGAAGTACTTCTTGAATCATGCGCCATATTTTTGCCAGACATCCCAATACTTCCTCAAATTTCCTTGAGTAAAATTCTCTTTTTGCTTTTCTTAATAATCGGTTTAGAGCATTGCTACGATTATCATATATTTTATCATTTAGATCACATTAATGATTGAACTTTTTTTTGTAAAGTTGGTCTCTAATTCGCATCAATTTTAAAAGCTCTGCAGTAACCCATGTATTGTTTGGGGTTGTCTTAAACCGTCCTTTTTTCCTTTGGCAATGCTTTTCTAATTCCCTTTGGATTATCTGATGCAACAAATTAAACCTCTCTTCATTATTAGATGCAATTGATGAATGTTAAACCAATTCATTTGAGATAACACATTCTTACAACACAACAGAATTGTTTTATTTACATAATGCCCAGAATACTCATTCTTTAATCTATAACTACCTCCTAGAGGAAAAGCATGTCTAGAAAGTACACCAAAATGGTCAAAATTGTCACTAAAAAAATTGTCACTAACAAAAAAAAGTCACTAACAAAATTGTCACTAAAAATTGTAACTAACAACAACACGGGGAGAATCAGGGTTCACATTAGAGAATATATTATCAATATATGTCGTGGATATATCCGTGACCCTTGTAGGTATTTAGTTGATAAAAGTAATCCAAATTTTATGAAAATATTCAATAGTCGGCTGCTCCTTGCATTTATTTTAATCAAGTCAATGTTTGGATCACCCACAAAGAAACACGGGAGATTCACAGGCAACTTCTCAGGCTATTTCTCCAAAAGATAAAAAAAAATCATTATATTCAAAAGTTGGTGGGCGGTAGAGAACTATTAAATATCAACAATAAAGACCTAAGCGAAGACTAAGTACGAATGACTCAAACACCGTCTCCCTATAAATAGTTAAATTGCTCCAAATGGCCACTTCAATATTCAATCTAATATATACGGCAAGACCCCTATGTGGACATAATTGTCTATTTTTGTGTATAAAAATATATCTCTCTAGACCAAGCAACTCCGAACTATTATCATTAAGCAATGTCTCAGTTAAAGCTATCACCTGAAAAACAGAAATATTACCTAAATCTTCCATAAAGCTATAGCTTGAATTTAGCCCTTGGCAATTCAGATAAAAAATATTGAAAAAATTGCCTGGTTTACGGCATATAGGATCAATCTCACACGGTAAAACATAATTCGAATCATGAAGCTGCAAGCGAATACTGCACCCACAGCCAGAAACTCCACTCAAAACATCCACAATAAAACCCTCCACTCGCAAAATCTATTGTATTACTCTCTAATTCCTTAAATTTCTGAGGTGCGGAAGGATATTGAAATATGCTATCCATAACTAAGAGTTGCAAGTCCTATCTTACGGTTGACTCCATCTTTGATACAGATAAACACTGAGGTAAAATACACCTACCAATTGTCTAACTATTTCATGAACTAAGAAAAACTAACTCAAACTTAACTTCGCTAGTAGTAACAGAACAATACATTGCTTATGGTTTAATCGCTTACCGCTCACGACCTTTATAACCATGCAACACATTCCGTATCCCTTTCACTTCCTAAAGATACACAATTAATTCCAACAAGCTAAGAAATTCTCCAAAAACAAATATATCATTGAGAATGGGGAACAGAATTCTTCTATAAAAAAACGAAAAATTATTTAATAATACACGAGACAAGAGGGGAGAAGATAAGTGGGAACAGAGACTAATTGCTATTATAGTTTATTAAACTTTACTTTAATATCACAAACGTAATCGAATAATTTATATAGAAGGAAAACATGAAACATAATGTCACCGGAGGTTTAATCATTATTCACTTGATGAGATCAAACTGAGCGTCAATCAAATTGACAATTGGCATCCATAAAAGGCTACAAAGAAAACTTACTCATGTTAACAAATATGCATTAAACATAAATTAAAAGGTGACTAGTCCCATACGCCAATTAGAAAGGATACCTTAATAATTATCTTCGCAAATAACCAGTCAACATCTTAATAAGATAAATTTTTGTGAAGCCTGTTGAAATTAAAGCAGGTTTGATATGAGCCTATTAACGAAACAAAGAGTTTACGAAACTAAACATTGCTATAAATGATGACTCTATTGAATACAATGAAATTACTGAGTTTAATTAAAACAATGACGGGATGTATTTAAAAAAAAAAAAACTCTCGGCTATGGATTAAGTATTTTGCTATTGACTAGATATAAACTCAGTCAACATATAAAAATATTAATACTTTTTTTTTACTTCCCTAATACATTGTAAAAAGCAACAGAGGATGTAATGAACGATGAAGAAAGAAAAAAAAACGAAAAAGAAAAAACACACCAGCGAATAAGGACACTGACAAAAAAAAACTATATATTTCACTCCATTATACATACTTAACTCCATTAATAATCAACAAACAGAGGGACTAGGAAAAATCCCACAATGTTATATTAATTCTTCACTCCATTGACTAGTTCTGAGTTTCAAATCAACTTGCACTGGCAAAATGGGGTTTAGCTTTATTAGCAGTACTAGATTGTTGATAACAATTTTGCGGTAGGGTGAGTTCAGGGATAAGGTCAATCCATAGGCATTTTACATGGGTGCCATTTGGACTGCTGAAATTCAGAATTGGGGGGGGGGACTTTTAGAGACCAAAGCTTCAAAACTTAGTTCGCGTAACTTTCCCTTTTTTGCAAGTAGAATTTGCAAGTAGTCATCAATAATGTAGACGTAGGAAAATAACGAAAGTGTTTGTTTGGGCTCTTTTAGTGAATTTGCCTTTTAGTTTGTTTTTGCTCTTCAATAAATTCGCTTTTGTCTCCTTATTTATTGCCTTATTCTGTATTCTTCATTTATCCCTCATTTATCCTTATCCTTATTCTTCATTTATTGCCTTATTCTGTACCTGACCTTTGATTAAACTTTTCTGAATATTCCATTCAATGATTTTGAAATCAGGCACTAAGGCAAATTCAAAGCCTGAAGATACAACACTCATAAAGATTTCTTTTGCCGTAGATATCGTTTCACATGGGACATTCCACAATATGAGATTTTTATCAAGTTTTTCGAATTCAAGATTTGCTAATCTGTTGCCCGTGACCTGATTCACAACCTCATCAGTGAGAACTTTTATTTTGGCTCTTTAGTGCATCTTTTTCTGTATCAAGAGAATCCATGTGGATATCAATATTTGTCAGCAATTGCTGAAAATTACTTGAAATGTTCTCTAACTTAGCCACTCGATCATCGAGAGACTTAAGTTTATTTTCAAGTTCGTCTAATTTTTTTTTCCGTTGTCACCCACAAGCCCAATCACAGTTTTGATGCTGTTTTCTAAAGTTGCCAACGATATATTTGAGGTTAAGGCTGAACAAGTACCTGATACGTCAAATAAGTTTTTTGCTTTCCCAGCTTGATCCTCACTATGCTTTGATCATTTTTTCCGTTCCATTATTAATAATTCATAAATTCTGGTAAAGTTCACAATAACAGTCCAAAGTATTCACAATAACAGTCCAAAGTATTTTAATAATAACCGATATAGTAATAAATTGGCTCTTAGTAATATACCATTAGTATCCTTACTTGAACAGGTAAATCAGTGTCCTAATAAACTTTATCAGCGAGATTCATTATCCAATTCACTTGAAATTGATAACCGTGAATACCAGGAAACGAGGTGTTACTCGTTAAAAGTCATGATCGCAAAGGAGGCTGAAGAAAGGAGTAAAATGGCTAAAAATTGACAAGCCAAGCTCTGAGAGTATCTCCCGTAATTTTAGTTAAACTTTCAAGCAGGATTCTTAAATGTTGTGTATAGAACTGATATATGGACATCTTGGATTGACTCTGAGCTCTGCTGTCAAAACGAGATGGTCCAAGTCACGGACGATGATGTCTGACGAAATCTTCCCTTGGATCAACTTTTCTCCTTCTGGTAAACATTTTTGCACTGTCAATAAAATCGTACATTTTATCCTCCGATTTTCTTTCAAAAAGTTTCACCATAGCTTCAAGCATCTCGGTTGCGTCCATGATGCGGATCTCCTCTTCTTCCTGTTTTTCTGTTGCTATTTTGTTTTTCTGTTGCTATTTTCTGTTGCTATTTTCTGTTGCTATTTTCTGTTACTAAAATTAGTACGTGATTTTTTCATGAATATGAGGCAAGCGATAAATTTGAAGTTTAGAATCTTTTTCAGAAGGCCACTAACATGGGCCTTTGTCACATCGATGTTCTTTATCTGTTTTGTTTCATGAATAGTTGAAACTATAGATTAAAACAAAGTAACTACTTCTTGTTTGGTTTCAGCCCTTACAGTTCACCGAGTCCATGATGAGTTTCAGAAATTAAGGCTGTTTTAAATCAAAGAGATTTTTTCCTTATGGGTGGCAAAATGCTTTGTAGATGAAGAGAAGAGCACGTACACGTCGTCAAGGATGTTGAGAAGCTCGACTATCAAAATAGATGAATTGTAATAATGTTTTTTCAAAATGTTTATTCTATGGGCCTGGCAGGGAATATAAGGCACATAGCGATCAATCAGTTCATATATTTTCTGCTGGGCTCTATGAAACCAACTAGACATTGGACTTGCATAGTCATAAATATAATATAGTCATAGTCATAGTATATAATAGGAAGCTAGTTTATCCAGAAGAATTCCTCCCCTTGAAAATGTTCCTGTTCTACTTTCTGCCATACCCTGTCCGGGTTTTTCATTACCCACACTAACATCATATTTTTTTTTTCTAGGTCTCCCTTCCGAGTTGATAATACGGATTGTTACCGGTTATCAGAATGTGAAGCATCGGGCGTCGTAGCCTATCCACCATCAAAGAATAAAATTCTGAATCAAAGACTTCGTCGAGGATCTTCTCCATAATTTCTGCTGAAAAACTTAATGAACTCGTTCTGAGGCATTGTGCGTAAATCAGCAAATTTAAATGGTCTATATCAAACAGTTCGTGGTAACAAACTGTAAGTAAGGAGCGACCCGGCTCAATAGTAACCAAAACTCTAAAAAACAGAGTTTTGATACCAATAGATACATCAAAAGAATCAGATTTTTATGCTGATTTCAAATATATAAGTTTAATCTTACCATCAAAAGTTAGGAGCCTGAAAATTTACCTTATTTTCGAAAAAAGAGGAAAACAACCCCTGAAAGTCATAGGAATTTAATGAAAATCACACCATCAGATTCAGCGTATCAGAGAACTACACTATAGAGGTTTCAAGCTCCTATGTGCAAAAATGTGGAATTTTGTATTTTTTGCCAGAAGAAAGATCACGTGGGAGGATCTTTCCATGGAGGAAGTTTTTATGGGGAAGGGGCACTCCTATGAAGGGATGCCGAAAATCCCAGCATTATATAAAAAACGATCAGAAATTAAAAAAAAAACAAGTTTTTCAACTAAAAGTAAGGAACTACATCAAAACTTAAAGCGAACAGAAATTATTACGTATATGGTTGGGTTCGCCATATACGTAATTGGAATCAGTAATTCATGTGGGTTTGCTATATACAAATTGGAATCGTAATCATTGGAATCAGTAATTAATAGTTTAGTGTATTCCAGCTTGGTAGCACATGTAACAATATCTTGTTGGGTCTTAGATCGGAAATTTCTTCCGCTATATTTGACTTCTTCTCATCATTTGTGTCGATCGATGACGTGACATCAAAATTATCGTAAAGAGCCGGAGGTACAAATTCGGAAAAAATTTCTTATCTAATTTCTGTTCTTCATAAGTTTTAATTTAATATTTGATTCAATATTTGATATTGCAATCGAGTTTTTTTTCACTGTCCTGTATACACATGCTTTGAAGAGTTTCGAGGGACACCTTTTATTTAAAGTCTAATCACTTTTCCATTGTGTTTTGAAATTTCTTGCCTTCTTTTCCACTCGTAGTGAAAGTTTGATCAATACTCAATATACGAAACCTTGTCTCTTGTCTTTGGTTTGTTCATATTATCTTGTCAGGCTTCAGCTGAATTTTTCCAAACTACTGAACCAAAAGACAAAAACATATCATAGGCGAATATAAACAGATTTTAAGGCAAGTTGCAAGGCTACCAGTCCGATCCCTTCAAACTTGATTTAATTTAAACAACTCTGCATAAATCTACAACTATTAAAAATAAGAAAAATAAATCATAAAATAAAACAACTTTATTCTATTTACATTATATATATTTGTTAAATTCTTATATATATATATATATGTTTATTACATATATTTATTAATATATTTATATAATATAATTTTTATATATAATATATTATATATAATATATGATATAATTTATATATATAATATGTATATTTATTACATTATATATATTTATATATTTATTAAATTCAATTTTTGGTATCTACGACTGAAGGTATGCAGTGGTAAAATCAACCATTTCTCTATTCAGAATTCTGAGAATTCCAAAGTCTTTTCAAGTGAAGGAAAATACAACGTAGACTGTCTCTGACTGAATTGAGTGCCTAGGAGTTGTATGAGGTCAAAACAAAAGACTTAAATGGCTTCACAAAAAGCAGGGGCTAGTTCTGAGTGACCAGACAAAAACAAATCATACGTGAGCATAATTAGGCTTCTGAGGCATGAACTGCAACTAGTCCTGTCCCTTTAAACCTGGTTTAATTTAAACGACTCTATTTAAAAACAAAACCAAAAAAGTAAAATTAACCGATAAAATAAAACCACTTTATTCTATTTTCATGCGAATTCAGCTTTTGGTATCAGCAACTAAAGCCAAGATTTGCCAAAGTCAATTATTTCTTTACCGTGCAGTTCGAAAATGCAAAAATCTTTCCAGGAGGAAGACTCCTCCCCGTTCGAGCCAGCCCTGGCAGTCCCTTGGCTTAAATAACAAGTATAATCCATTTACTTGAAAAACATGGAAAGTTGCTGCAACCGCTATATTTTATATTGAAAGTATCTTTTTTCCATTTCTCCTTCTCTACAGCTAGTGTTGCACTGAAACATCATAGATAGCAGTTTATTGGCTCATTTTAAGGGCAATGGTTCCATACAGTATTAACAAAATATAATTAACAAAAAGTGATTTCTAGAATTAATTTTATATTTTTTGCAGTAGTAACTTCAACCAAGTAAACCGTGACCGAAATAACTATGAGAATTAAGATCTATGGCTACCCCCTGGTTCAGGCATATTTGCCCAATTCTGTTCAGTTTTTTTTTTTATCTTCATTAAGAAAAATCGAAAAAAATCCCCCCCACCTTCCCATATTTTCGTGGATCGAGACCACGGTGGATCTAGAAGAACAACTGGCAATGGTAATATTTTCCCCAGATGATAAGTCATCTTGAATTCTAAGAGGAAGCCCATTACTATTAATAATTTTAGCTCAGTTTTCTCAATATATAGTTTCTCAAGAATAAATTTCTTTCAGTTTACGTCTACCGCAATTTCCTTAGAATTCTTAGGTTGTCTTTTTTTCTTGGAATAAACTAGCTGTCACACAAAATACAATTTTCAGCCATTACAGGAAACACAGCTGGAAAACAAATTCATTGTGAATTATAACGTATCCAGTGCAATTCTATTTTTCCAATATTTTTCTTCTAAGCAATACCACAGTTTTTCATTATCAATTTTAAGAAGGAAGTTAAAAATAAAGTCTGTACAAATTACTATTTACTGTCCTATTTATTTATAGTACTGGAGAGGAAAGTAAGTCTGACGATAGGTAAAAGGAATTATAGTTAAAAGGAAAAAGTTAGCTTATCGCACGATAATAGAAAGATCGAAGTAAGGAGTTATAGCTTTTATAGAAACGAAAACCTGTTTTTAGCTCTCTTACACCTCTCCAATCTCATAGAGTTTGTTTTGGGCAGCAGGAGCTTAGTTTTATCCTACCTGCATCAACAGGATTGGAAGAGCAAATACTCTTAAATTATTACATCCAACGAAAAACAGAGAGCTTACTTTTAAGAAAATTGTTAACTCAAAATTAACTATGCTAAAAATTACATATGAAAAAATGTCGGGTTTTGTGTCCATTTTACTGGCTCCAATTTGAAATTGGAACAACAGATAAACAAAACAACGGTTAAAGGAGGGGGGTTTATTTGTTTCCCTCTCTTACATATGCTAAGAGATAATATGATTGGCAAAAAAGAAATGTGACGATTAACGTCTCAAAAACAAACAAATACAATTGAAACGTACTTTTTGAGATGGAAGCATAGGACAGTGATTTCTCTTTTTCTAATGTCTAAACAATGCTTTTTAAGATCGATAGGCCTTAAAAAAAAAAAAAAAAAAAACATCTGACAGTTGACCATTTTTCCTCTGACAGTTGCTGAAGCAAAAATCCGTTGCAAACTAGATATTTAAAATTTAATATACATTTTTTCCATTTTACGAAGTGCAAAATCGGATATAGTAAGCAAAACGATGAGCTAAGATTATTTTGGTTGAAAGCGGAAAAGCAAAGGAATCAAAATTTAACAATAGCTACTTGTAATTTTCCAAGAAACTCAAGATTTTCCTCAATTTAAAAATTTTACTAGCAATATACACGTTAACAAATTATTTTACGGTAATTGCAAACTCATAATATTCATTTATTTTAAAGTTATCTTTTAACAGTTAATTGCATTAGAATGTTTACACAACTTAAGAATATTGGAGAAAACAACCTCCTAGCTAAAAAGGGATTCAATTTCTACTTACGAAAACACGAAACTCAACTGTTATGGAGAAATTTAATTACCGATGAATCTTTATTTAGGGGTTGTAAGTCGAGCCGGTGATAAAAAAATATTAGTAGAAATGGAATTTTGACATAATTTAAGGGTTCTTAAGTTTTTTTTTTAACAAAAAAGAAGAGCGTGCCGCAGGAGGCTGGTGATCTTCAGAAAAAAAAAATGGCTCGAGCACGGTGGAAACAGAATAAAGCAAATATCTTTAATGTCCCATCTATTTTTAGCATCTATACCTAATATTCGCTTGTGCTATTTGATTTTGAAATGTTAATTTTCATAAATAGAAACCAGAAATCAAACAGTTCTTGGCAACGAACTGTAAGTAAGGAGTGACTCAGTCCAATAGTAACAGAAACTCGTAAAAAAAGGAATTTTGATAACAATAAATCATAGGCAGCACAATAGCGCTGCCTAAGTAAATAACGATGTTGGCACAATGTATTATTTTTTTGGGGTTGGAGGTTTGTTTTAGAACATGGCACTTTATACAGTAATAGTTGTCGCAGAAACTTCAAAAGGGGTCCATTCGGTTGAAAATTGATAGGGCCAGTGCCCCTTTCAATCGTCTTGAGTGATTGGAGGGCACATAGCCCCCTTCCCACGCCCATCATTTCCTGAAACATATTAAATCAAATTTTTGAAATAGTTATTTTGTTCAGCGTAGTTGAAAGGCCCAGAAATTATGTCTTTGAGGATGACAACCCCCCTCCTGAAACCCCGGGGCAAGGGTTGTAAGTTGTTCCCTAGGTGCTTATGTGGTCGTAAAATCTTCGGAGGGGGCTCTATGGATTGGTAATCAGAAATTCTAGTGACCTTTTTAAGAGTCAAAGTGATCGAAGGGCAGCTACCCCCTCCCACGCACGGTCTTATTTCCCAAAATGCGTCGAACAGAAAATTTAAAATAACCATTTTATGCAAAATAGTCAAAAGACTTTTCGGGTTGAAATAAACCAACAGAGCCTGAGGGCAACGGTTGTAAGCTACGCCCAGGGGGTATTTAATGCTTATAGGGAACGAGGGTTGTATAAACTATGGAGGAGGCTCATTTGGTTGAAAATCGAAATTTCTGGTTCCCTTTTAAGAGTCAAAAGTGATGTAGGGCAACCTAACACCCCCCCCCCCCCGATTACCTCTTTTTCACCAAACGCATCCGATTGAAATTTTCTGGTAGTCATTTTGTTGTAAACAGTCTAAAGAACATATAACAGTGCATCCAGGGTTGACAAAGCCCCCCACAGCCCTCGGGGAAGGGTTTTAAATCATGCCCTCGAGGCACATAAAGTTTTGATGCAATGGATGGTCGTATAAACTTTAGATGAGGATTATTTGATTTGAAATTGAAAGTTATAGTGCCTTTTTAATGGTCAAAAGTGATTTGACAGGAACCAGCTCCCCCTTTTTTATGCCCATCATTTGCCCAAACACATACAATCAAAGTTTTGAGATAGTCATTTTGTTCAAAATAATCCAAATACCATACAAGTCTTTTCGTGTTGGTAAAAACCACCTGAGCCTTGGGGCTAGGGTTCTAGATTGTCCCCCAGGGATATTTAAAGTGTTTATGGAGTGGATGGTCGTATAAACTTTAGATGAGTATTATTTGATTTAAAATTGGAAATTATAGTGCCTTTTTAATAGTCAAAAGTGATTTGACAGCAACCAGCTCCCCCCTTTTATGCCCATCATTTCCCCAAACACATACAATCAAAGTTTTGAGATAGTCATTTTGTTCAAAATAATCCAAATACCATATAACAAGTCTTTTCGTGTTGGTAAAAACCACCTGAGCCTTGGGGTTAGGGTTTTAGATTGTCCCCCAAGTGTTTATGGAGAGGATGGTTGTATAAACTTTAGAGGTGGCTCATTTGGTTAAAAATTTGACTTCTAGTTCCCTTTTTAGAGTCAAAAGTGATGGAGGGTAACTAGCCTCCCACCCCAACTACCGATCTTCAACAAACGCATCTGATTTAAATTGTGAAATAGGTATTTTGTTCAAAAAAGTCCAAAAAACATATAACAATACCTCCGCGTTTGACAAAAAAACCTTAGAGCCCTGGGTCAAGAGCTGTAAGTTATGCCCTGAGGGCAAATAAGGCTTATATGGAATGGAACGTCGTATAAACTTCAGATGAAGCTCGTTTGATTTGAAATTGTAAGTTGTTGTGCCCCTTTTAAGAGTCAAAGGTGATTTGACAGGAATAAGCACCCCCCTCCTCCCCCACGCCCATCAATTCCCAAAAAAAGAACTAAACAAAGTTCTGATACAGCTGTATTTCTCAGCATCGTTGAAAAATTCAGTAGTTATGCGTTTGGGGATGTCCCCCCTAGCCTTCAGGGCAAGGGCTGTAAGTTAGGCAATTTGTTCATTATTTACGTAAAGTATATGCTATTGAAAAGATATGCACGTTGGAGTTCTACTTTCCCAAAATACGAATGGCTTCAGGGTGAGTCTTTAAAGGAATGTTGAGGGGGTTATTTAAATAAATAAATAAATGTTATGTGTATATGGGTTTTCAAAAGGGCGTAACTCAGGATGAATGTGTATATTAATTTGGAACTTTCAAGAAATGATCACGGAGATGATCAATTGACCAAAAAATTTATATTTGCACGCTACTATTACTACGACTACCACTGCTTCTGCTGCTACCATAACTACTGTTACTACCGCTGCTATCACTAAAACTACTACTCCTGTAGCGAGCGCTACTAAGGCTGAGCAAATTGATATAAACATCTAAGGAGACGTTGAGGGAAAAGTTGAGCAAAATCAAAACCAACTATATTCATACAGATTGCTGATAAGGAGTATTATCAATATATTTGAAACGGCTTATTGTATCAAGAGAAAACTTCAGGGGCATCAGGATTGGGATGTTCAGTTAAGAAAAGGTAAAGTATACCTGCTACTACTACTATTAATACTACTGTTACTACTACTAATAATAATACACTATTACCGCTACTACTGTTCCTACTACTACCACTACTACTATGTTACTAGTACAATTAAGGCTACACCTATGACGGTGAAAATCTAACAGAATATTGAGAGCGAATTTGAACTAAATCAAAACAAACTATATTCATACAGATTGTCAAAAGAGTGTATCTCAAAAATGGATTAAGGTATTAAGTTGAGACATTCAGAGAATAGCATCATAATAATACTGTTTCTACTCCTACAACTGCTACTAAAGCTAAGACTACAGCTACTAATTCGACTGCTACTACTACTGCTGCTAATAATATAACTACTGGTGCTACTACTGCTACTAAAGCTAAGGGCATTAAGGCGAAAATTTTGGGCAATATTGGAACTATATTGAACTAAACCAAAACACACTATGCACACATAGATTGTCAAGAAGACGTATCAGCAATGGTGCAAGAGCGTTTGATGATATTAAGGTGAAAATTTCATTGTGTGTTGAAGGGCATGTGGAAAAAAACAACAACGGGGCTATGTGCATACTGCTACAAATGCAACTATTGCTATACTGCAACTATTGCTACTACAAAAGCTAAGGGTATTAAGGTGAAGCTTTCAAGGTATATTTAGGTGGATGTTGAACTAATTCAAACCGATGTATGATTATGTAGATTGTCAAAAGGGTAACCAAGTTATATCACAATAAAGGCTTACATTATTAAGTTAGACGTAGGTTATAGCTGATTTTGAATTAGCCAGAAGATACTGCGTGCATACTTTTAATTCTACCCCTATGGTTAGTTTAACTAAAGACGCCAAGGGTATTTATTTGAAACTTTTAGTGAACGTTTAGAGGGAGTTTCAATTAAACGGGAAAACTATATGCATGCAGATATTAAAAGGGCATATAAAGAGTATTATAGTCAGCACTACTCTATCATAGCTAGTAATATCATTGATATTTTGAAGGAGCTAATTTGCTTGAAAATTAAAAGTTCTAGTGCCCTTTTTAAGAGTCAAAATGGATTGGTGGGCAATCAGCCCTCCTCTTTAGCCCATAATTTTCAAACCACTTTCAATTAAAATTTTAAGACAGTAATTTTGCTCAGCATAGTAGAACGGTCTTGTAACTGTATCTCTAAGGCTAGTGGGTAGGTAAACCTCCCACAGTTATGCAATTTGCCCATTATGCTTAAAAACTAAATATTGCTTGAAGATCAAAACGCACAATGTGTATGCTGGTTGCCAAAAAGATTTCTCAGAAAAATCCAAAGAACGACTGATGATATTAAGTTTGAATTTTCGGATCTACTCCTATTACTAACTCTGCTCTTAAAATTTAGCTAAATCAAAAGAGTGTAAGTATATCCAGACTGTCAAAGAACATGGATAAAATGTTTGGGAGTGGCATTAAATTTTATTGTTTAAAGTCAACTACAGGAGGTGTACGTTGTTAAAACTGTTGAAAAAAATTCTCCAGCATACAAATAGCTGGCCAAACTATAAATCTTTAAAGAAAAAAAATGAAAAGACTTAAACTATTATTTTGTTCCTCCCAAAAAAGACTATTTGAATATGAAACGAACAGAAATCGATTAAAAAAAACATTTTCCATAAAATAAGTTTTAAAAAGAAAGGTAAAGAACTGAAAAAAAACAACAAACAAACTTGGATTGTCAGTTAAATTAACATATACTGACATTTCTTCTATAAGCTTTTGATGGTTTTTTATTTATGAAAGTAAGAAAGGTGGAAACATTTAAAGTGTATTTTGTTTCCGGTAAAACGCAAATTGTGTTAAGGATTTGAAAAGGCATTGGGGTTACCCTCCCTACTCGTTTTAATTTTTGCTCGTTTAGAGTTTGACACGGCTATTTATTGTAATTTCTGTTCGTTTTGAGATGAACTTATTTATTGATAGTGATTTCTGGTAGTTTTAAGCTTGGAAGATTATTTGACTTTTTTTTTGCTCATTCTAATGGAGCTCGTTGCTTTTCTTTGAAAAAATTGTCTTGTGGAAAAAGTTTTTAAAAATAATATCTGTTTGTTTTTATTGACATAGTATTTTTCATGGTAAAAAATATTGCTTATCTTTTCAGTTTTCTTCTGTAAGAATCCATAGCAAGGGGTGCTATTTGTATGTTGAAGAAACTTTTTCAACAATTTTTAATCCTGACACAAACAGTTCATTTTTAATCTAATTTTATAGCTTCTGAAGCTGACCTGAAAAATAAAACTTAATATACTTCCCAAAAGATTCTATTTATGTTCTTTGACAACCTGGATACACTTACACTCTTTTTATTTATTTAAATTTTAAGAACAGAAGTACTAACAGTATTATCCCCAAAACTTGAAACTTAACTCCCCCCAGTCTTTCCAGTGGCGGATCCAAGAGGGGGAGGGGGTTGAAGGGAATCCCCCCTAGCGTAGTCTAAAGTAGTGTAATTTACTTAATTAACTCAAGTTTGCGTGAATTAAACTTGCTCCTAACGCAAGTTTATCGAATCAACCTATTTTGCGCCTCCTCCTATTTTTTTCGGATCAACCTATTTTGTCCCCTCCCCCTAAAAAATCCTGGATCCACCCCTTAGTCGTTCCCAATATATATACTTGCCCTCCAATTTCTTGTTACTCTTAAGAAGGGCACCAGACACTCGCGCTGTAATTTGCGTGTAAGGAGGATGACTTCCTCCTTGATATATCTAGTAAAAATATTTTAAACAATTAAAAACAAAATGAAAATATTCTAAATATAGTTTGTTTTCAGTAAAGTGCAAATTATGTTCTAGTCTCGAGAAGGCATGGGAGTTGTCAGCCCTACTCATGTTAATTTTTGCTCGCTTTGAGTTTGACTCGGTTATTTATTGTATGATTTATATAAACAAAATACGTTTAAAATATTTTAATTTTTTAAATTTAATTAAAAATTATTAAAACTTTAAGGAATATATATCAGTATATGTATACTAAACTGACAATCCACAGCCATTTTTGTCTCAGTAAAGTGCAAATTATGTTCTGGTCTTGAAGGTGTGGGGGTTGTCAAAGACATTGTCAGACAGACTTTTAAGACCTTTCAACCACACTGAACAAAATTGCTATCTCAAAAATTTTATTAGAAATGTTTTGGGAATTGATGGTGATTGATGGGTGTGGGTTGGGGCCCATTTTGTCCTTCAATCACTTGTTACTAAAAAACAGGGCACTTGCCCTTTCAATGTCCAATTGAATTAGCCTTTTCCGAAGTTTCTACGACAGCAAATGATCATCTCAAAATTCTTATCAGATCAATTACGGGAAAAAACAAAGTTTAGAGAGGGGAGTTATCCGCCCTTCAATCGCTCTAAATATTAAAAAGAGTAGTAGAATTTCTGATTACCAATCAAAAGAGCCCCCTCCAAAGTTTATACGATCACCCTTTCTATATATATATATATATATATATATATATATATATATATATATATATATATATATATATATATATAGCTGCCTCAATTCTTAGGTATAGCTATGGCATAACTATGCATAACTATGGCAGTTACTAGGTATAACTATGGCAGTTACTAGGTATAACTATGGCAGTTACTAGGTATAACTATGGCAGTTAATAAAGCCTCCTTTCGTTGTTAACGAGAAAAAAGTTGGCATTTTCAGAAAAATGGCAACTGGGCCTTAAAAAGTAAAGTTTAGCTGTAAGTCAGAAACCTGTTTTTCTTTTTTCAAAACGGCAAGTCTGCATTCAAACCATTAAGATGTTTGCACTGGAAAGCGAAATGTGACATTTCTATTTTAAAAAATAATTAAGAAACTTCACTTATTTATTCTAATCACACTTACCTGGCTGGAAAGCTGCGTTGGTCATGAATGGGGTGCTCCCAGGGTGAGGCCTTTCCTTTGCATTTCATATTTGCTGATCCCTGTGATTACCCCAAATAGGCGAAACTCAACAGCGTAATTTTTGGTAGTGGGGGGCTATGTTTGCGTGGACTCCTTTTCACAAACTCGATTTGGTTATTTATCGTAGTTTGTGCTCTTTTTTAGTTTCATTTATTTAGCGATGGCTGTTTTTTGTGGTTTTACACTTGAAAAATTATTTGCCTTTATCTCAGCTCATTTTCAGTCAAATTTACCTCTTTACTTTTCCTTGAAAACCTTCTTTTGTTAAAAATCATTTTAAATTAATCTGAATATAAGGGGCCCAGCTCCCTTATAGACCCTTCATTCTTTCGGCTAAAGTCATTGTATAAAAAAAAAATAATGGCCCTTGTGCTTGAGCAGTTGTTCTTAAACAATTGGAATATTGAGGGAAGTGTAGCCCCCATCATATACGAACTATTTGTTTTTAATTTTGAAGTTAAAGTGTCACTTTTACGTACATTTAGAAAACTCGCTTTTTGTATTCCAGCTCCCTTCTAGACCCTTCATTCTTTCCGCTAAAGTCATAGTATTTAAAAAATCAAAAATAGTGGCCCTTGTGCTTAAGCAGTTGTTCTTAAAGAACTGGAATATTGAGGGAAGGGTAGCCCCCTTCACATATGAAATAATTTTTTTTTGTTTTGAAGTTAAAGTGTAACTTTTATGTTCATTTGGAAAACTCATTTTTTGTATCTAATTATATTAATGAATAAATATTTAATTGGCTTTTCAGCCTTTGATTTAAGGAACCCTATTTCAATGAAGAAGTGATGCAGCGTAAGCCAAAATTTAGAAGTAATGCAATCTGTGGTCTACACAGATTGCTAAATATACATTTTTCATCATATACATCTACAGTAGTTTAGTTCTCATAAGAAGACCTGCTGCAGAATTTGTGAAACATAGTGGATGCGTGTAGTACATTTTTTGTCACTTCTAACTCTACTTCTAACATCAAGTACCAACTGAAGAAGATCACCTATTAAATCCATAGAAACAGCAGGAAGAGTAACTGAAAATCCAGGTAATTTTCAAACTCATGTACAATGTCATTTTGTTCTGTCTTGATTAGCTCATCAATAAATTCAGTCAGTAACTGTGGGACCACAATGCATAATTCTCATACAATAATTCAATGCTGGAGAGTCGGGTTTCATGATACAATCGGTCATACTTTAACTGAAGATTCTCTTCCGCACTGACAACCTTTGATACTGATCTTTCACATTCAACTATTTTTCTAAAGTAACAAGATTCCCTATTATTTTTTGTCCGTCTCCTTCATTCATTTTTAAATTGACTTTCACGGTGCTGATTACAAACTAACTAACACCCAAAAAATATTCTTTTATAACAATTGCCCGCTTAATATGATCACTTATTGGTTCCCAAGAGAAAGAGGAAGGAGCAAACGAGTAATAACTAACTAAAATATCATTCAAAAAACACTTTCATGATATAGAAACATTTTTATTTTCAAAAACTGTAATAATAAAATAAAATGTACATTTCACCCTTTTTTATATAATCATTCGATTCATTGTCCTCAATATGCTACATGAATACATTAAATCATTCTTGTAGTCTTTGTAAGTTCATTTAGTCACTTTTGCTGCAAAACATAACTATTCCTTTAATTAAAATCTGCTTAATGATATTACATATTTACCAAACACATCATCCCACTTGAGATTTAGCCAAGCCCACTTGCAATCACAACGTCGGAATCTCTTGTCTTCATATCACTGCTAACCACATTATCAAATTCTAATAGTGTCAAATCACTCATGTTCAATAGTAAAAAATGTATCTGGAATAATAATTAAAGAAAGCTATAGTCACACTGATATTCCTCTGAACTTCTCCAATGTTGTAAAATACACATCAAATTTCACCTTATATTCTTTCACCCAAAATTACTCAACGATAATCAATATGTTGATTGAACCAATGATTTGAAAACCGATGGCACTATTGTACTCTTAAGGCCTGCAGATAGGGGTGACCATAGTACCTTATAATCAACACATCAATTTCAAATATGGTTTGGGAAAAGCTGGTTCTACAGTACCTATAATGCCTTCAGATAGGGATGACCGTTGTATGTTTTGAAAATTATATTTTCAATACGATTTGAGTTATGTTTTGAAAATTATATTTTCAATACGATTTGAATTATGTTTTGAAAATTAGTGGCGTCAAATTACTTGTAGAGCCGGGTGAATACAGGATGCAGTGAATAATTTGCTTAATTTTGGGTATGACAATGACTCAGTCACTGAATGTATGCATCTAGGCTTTGTGTTCTTCTCAAATAATCACAAAGGCAGGGTGTCATAGTAGCAGGAACTATTCACCCAAGATTATGCAATGATAATTAAAATATTCACTGGTATTGTTTTCATAGACACATGTATCCATGGAAACATAACAAAAATACCCTAATTCCCATAGAAAACATGTCCTAGTGCATAGTAAAACCTGCCGGAAAGACATCCACCGTTAAACTACTTAAGAAGAAAAGAGCAGTAGCTATTGGGTTGTTAGTAGAAATTGACCTATTACTACTGGTGTTTCACTGAACAATTTTCTTATTATTGGCTATGACAATGACTGTGACGCTGAATGTATACATCTTAGACTTTGTTTTCTTCTCAAAACTCAGGGCACCGTCTCTTTTCTCTAGTAATTGTAATAGCCAGGTTCCTGCATTGCAATCAGAGCTGATGAGATGAGCATTATTTGTATTTTAGTGTAATTTTTATACTTCTGGAATGCCAAGCAACTGTTGTAGAACGCAAGGGAGAAAGCAGTAACAGTCAGCCGGAAGAGCCTTGGTTGACCCGTGCCAGTTTGAAGAGCCGGAAGAGCCAGTTTGAGTCAACATCTAGTTGACCAGTCGTGGGCTTTCTGGAAAGTATTTTCTTTATGGAAAGAATGGTAGTAGCAAAAAAAAGTTTTATATAAAATATGCAACTTTTGATTCCCACCCCTGTGGTCTTCCATATACACACGCTGCTGCAAAGCAATATTTTTTTATCATTCTGTATATGCAAAAAAC
Organism: Artemia sp. Qi Xiang Cuo; assembly: GCF_049724085.1. Lineage (NCBI taxonomy): Eukaryota > Metazoa > Arthropoda > Branchiopoda > Anostraca > Artemiidae > Artemia > Artemia sp. Qi Xiang Cuo. Next base: position 8,125,798 of record NC_142805.1, read on the forward strand.
ATTCACTCAAGGTTACTCAACAATAATCAATATATTGATCGGACCTATGTTTTGAAAACACCATAGTGTCTTTAGGGCCTACAGATAGGGATGACCGTAGTACTTGATAATAAATATATCGACTTGACCTATGTTTTGGCAGCCAGTGGTTCCATAATACATATAACCCTTGTTGCAGCGGTAGCTAGCAACCTAGTAAGAGACGATCATGTCCAGTGTAGAAAAAAGATCGGTATCTCATAATTTCAATCAGGTACCTTTTGTGAAAGGAGGGGCTGTAGAAGAGGGACGGGAAGACTAATGCCGTCACTTTTGACTTTTGACGCTTAAAAAGAATTAGAACTTTCAACTTTCAACCAAATTAGCCTCTTCTAAAAATAGACAACCATTCCTTTCATGAAAACCTTAAATATGCCATATTCATAATTTTAATAAAATGGCTAACTCAGAATAGAATGACTATTCAGAATAGAATGGCTATCTCAAAATTTTTCAGAGATACATTTTAGGACAATACGAAGTGTGTGTGTGGGGAGGGGGGATAGCTGCCTTCCGAACACTTTGACTCTATAAAAGTGCACTAGAGCGTATGATTATCAATTCAATGAGCCGAAGTTTATATGACCACGATTTCTATAGAAAAAAAATATATATATACCCCCAGTTCATAACTTACAACCCTTTCCCTAAGGGCTGGGGGGATATGTTATCCTCAAAGACATAATTTTCAGACCTTTCAAACGTGTTGAACAAAATGGCTATCTCAAAATTTTGATTGGAAGTGTTCGGGAAAATGAAGGGCATGGGGAGGGGTGATCATTTGCCCTCTGATCAATTTCTACTAATAAAAAAGGCACTAGTCCTGTCAATTCCAATCTTATGAGTCCTTTTTGAAGCTTCTACGGCAAAACTCTCTATAAAAACCTTACAAGCCCTAAGGGTAAAACTTATGACCCTTGTCCTCAAAGGCTATGGGAGGGGGAGTGTTGTCATCCACAAAGATATAATTTTCACACTTTTCAACTGCGTTGACAATAATGGCTGTATCAAAATATTGATCGAAAATGTTTGGGGAAGTGATGGGCAAGAGACGGGGGGGGGGATTCTCCCTTCAATTATCTTCGACTTATAAATAGAGCAATAGTCATCTCAATTTCCAATCAAATTAGCCCTTTTTGAAGCTTTTATGACAACGCTTTCTATAAAAACCATGTATGACCCCAGGGCACAACTTACAACAATAGCCCTGAGGGCTGTGCGGGGCTTATCCATCCTCAAAGAGCTAATTTCCAGAACTTTTAACTATGTTAAATAAAATGGCTATCTCAAATTTTTGATTGCATATGTTTTTTGGGGAAATGGTGGGCGTGAGAGGATGTTAGTTACCCTTTAATCACTTTCGACTATTAAAAAAGCACTATCCCTTTCAATTTCCAACCGAATGAGCCTTTTTGAAGTTATACGACAACGCTTTCTACAAAAATATTATATGCCCCAAGGGTATAACTTACAACCCTTGCCCTGAGGGCTTTGGGAGGGAGTGTCATCCTCAAAGACATAATTTCCGGACTTTTCAACTACGTTGAACAAAATATCTATCTCAAAATTTTGATTGGATGTGTTTGTGGAAATAGTGTGCGTGAGAGGGGGGTTAGTTGCCTTCCAGTCACTTTCGGCTATTAAAAAGGGCACTAGTCCTTTGAATTTCGAATCGAATGATCTCTTTTTGAAGTCTCTATGACAACCCTCTCTATAATAACCTTATATGCCCCAGGTCATAACTTACAACCCTTGCCCTATGGGATCTAAAGGGGAATGTCATCTTCAACGACAAAATTTCCGGACCTTTCACCTATGTTGAACAAAATGGCTATCTCAAAAATTTTATTGGATGTGTTGTTTGGGGAAACGGTGGTGGCGAGAGGGGGTTTTTGTGCCCTTCAATCAATTTTGACTATTAAAAAGGGCACAAGCCCTTCCAGTTTCCAATCGAATTAGCGCTTTTCGAAGTTTATACAACTCCTTCAATACGAGATGCCCTGGTCTAAATAACCAAGAATAACACATTGTGCCAACATCGTTCTTTACTTAGGCAGCGCTATTGCGCTGTCTCTGATAACGTTATACAGATACTTATAACATTGATACTTATAACATTATAAAAAAAAATAAAAATTATTTTGCCTTTTCCGTCATATTCCAGTTCAAAACTATCACTAGCACAAAATTTTGTTTCCTAGAATTAGGGAGTACAGCCATCGTAAATTAATTAATGAAATACCAATCTATAGAAAAAAATATTAAAATAAATCTGCTGTAATACTGAGATGCTTTCAGAGATACACTACTTCACAACCAATTTGTTTCACCAGTTAGCCGTAGAGTGATTGATCAAAATACAATACTGACAGACATTTGGATGCACGGCAAAACATACATACAAAATAAAAAGAAACGGCAGTATATGAAAAAAATCGATCATTTTGAAGAGCTAAGAGCATAAAATAAAAACATTTATTGCCCCTAGGCTAATTTTAACCAAATTCCTTCCTGAATACCACAAATCTTTAAGTCTTTTTTATATCTTTTTCAAAATTATAAGTTTTTTGAGTAGTACAAAATTTTCGTCGATGTTGCCGTGTCAAAACATGAAAGGATGAAAATTGCAAATAATGTATAGTATATGAACAAAATTCATTCACTTTGAAGAACCAAGAGCATGAAATAAAGACAGCTATTGTCCCCTAGGTTTATTTTAACCCCATTCCCACCTGAATACCATGGTTTTTTGAAAATCACGAACTCTTAGAGTAGTACACAATTTTCGTTAATATTGCAGCGTTAAAACATGAAAATAAAGGATGAAAACAGCAAATTTTTTGCATTATATGAAAAAAAATCATTCACTTTGAATAACCAAGAGTATAAAATTAAGATATTTATGCCACATAGGCTTATTTGAACCCAATTCCTACCTGAATACCATGGTTTTTTGAAAATCACGAACTCTTAGAGTAGTACAAAATTTTTGTCAATGTTGCCGTGTTAAAACATGAAAATAAAGGATGAAAACTGCAAATCCTGTGCAGCATATGAAAAAAAAATCATTAACTTTGAAGAACCAAGAGCATAAAATTGAAAACATTGATTACCCCTAAGCTTATTTTAACTCAATTCCTACCTGAATACCACAAATCTTTAAGATTTTTGATGGCTTTTTCAAAAAAATGAATCTTTAGAGTAGTAAAAAATTTTAATCAATGTTGCCGCGTTAAAATATGAAAATAAAGGACGAAAACTGCAAATCTTGTTCAGCATATGAAAAAGTTCATTCCCTTTGAAGAACCAAGAGCACAAAATAAAGACATTAATGCCCCATAGGCTTAACTTAACCCAACTCCTACCTGAATACCACAAATCTTAAGGTTTTTCTTATCGCTTTTCAAAATTATGAATTTTTAAAGCAGTACAAAATTTTTATAAATATTGCAGCGTTAAAGCATTAAAATAAAGGATGTTCAAATTGAAAATACTAATTTTGTCGTAGAAATTTAAAATTAACAATTTGATTATTACCAAAGACAGCTACAACTACAAAAAGCTGCCCCTACTTAACCAGTTTAGTGTCATATGTTTTTAGGCAGTATTTTACTGTTCTCCCATATTTATTGATGTTTGGTGCCACTACTACAAAAATGGCAGGTCATTCTAATTAAAAGTCAAATTCCCTCTTTTTCCTAACCTTCAAATATATTTTGCGCAAGTTTTCTCTTAAACATTTTGAACGATAAAATTTCTGTTTCAGTTATCTTGGTACTAAAACACTACTATTTTCATCTAAGTGCTGAATTCCTTTTGAAGTCTGGAAAACGAGTTTTTCTACTTTTTTTCTTGTGCGTTCTTAGCAATAGTAATGGCACAAGATTTGTGATAATCTGTGATCCTGGTTTAAAAGTGGCCCTACTACAACTTCATATGAAAGACATATATGAAAAAAAACAATATAGAAAAAAGATTTAAAACATTCATCTATGAAAAAACGATTTAGTAAAAAACACCAGAGCTCCTTTTGTTAAATCTTCCTAAAGCACATAATGATGCACAAGATATGCACTTTTAATGCACTTTAAAAAAGAGCCAACCTTAGCACTGAAACTTATTAAAATAATAATATAACTGTTGTTAAAAAAAATTAAAACAATTTCAAAAATAAGATAAAAAACAAAGAAAGAAGAAATGGGCATTTATTCAAGTCAATTATTTTTACAAAAAAGTATCAGCTGAAGAAATTACCGACCCTCAAAATGTTCGTAAGAAATTCAAATCTTTTACTTAAAGCGTATGCTTAAGAATGTAATGCTCACTTATGTTCTTAAGAATCAACGGTTAACGAGCTATTAACGATTAATCCGAGAACAAAACAAGTTGATTTTATAAAAGGAACAGAAAAAAAAGAAGGAAAAGCTGAAATCCTTAATCAAAGGGATTAACATCTGCTTGTTAGCAAACTGTCACCCAATTCGTTTATATGTAAACGAACCGTAGCAATACGGTAAAAATACTTTGATCAAAACGATTATTTTTTAATTTTACTTTTTCGCCTTAGCATTTTAAACTTTTCTTTTTGTAGAATGAAAAATGCAAGAAACATTTTTCATAGCCTGAAAACTTTTGCAGCCTGAAAAATGCTTTCAGCTTTTTAAAGATTAACAAATGAAAGTTCAAATAGGGATAAAATCTTTAATTAGACATTGAAAAAAAGATACAAAAACTTCTCGAATTCGACCACAAACATCAGTGGTCGTCATAAGCAGATAAATTAAAGTAATGCAATTAAAACACAATATATATATACAGAAATAAAATAATAAAATAATTAAGAGATTTGTAGAGACTTGTGTGAATGTTGTCAGAGATCTACTAAAGCTCAGTTATTTGATGGTGTTAAAAAAAATGGTGTTAAAATCAGTTATTTGATGGTGCTAAAGATGGTGTTAAAAATCTACTTAATTCATTGGCTGTTTTTGCTCCTATTCATAAGATAGGAACAGATACTGATGAAATATCTATCATGAACAAACACGGTGCCAATACTTGAAAGGGTTTGATCCAGTTCTTGGCGTCACCTACCATGCTCAGGTTCCAAGAACAGAATCATGATATAAATTCTAATTTGTGAGCAAAATATCTTCCCTATTTTCGAAAGGCAAAGACACCCCACAGACGCAATGACTTTACATGAACTTATTTTACTACTGAGAAACTGCTGGTTCTTTCTACTGGTCAAAATCAAACAGTTCGTGGTAGCGAATTGTAAGTAAGAAGTGACTCAGCCCATTAGTAACCGAAACTCTAAATAACAACATTTTGATAAAAATAGACACATCAACTGAATTAGATTTTTATATTACCATCACAAGTACGAGCCTGACAATATTTGCCTAATTTTTAAAAAAGAAAGATATTCCTCAAAAGTCACGAAATCTTACTGAAAATTGTGCCATCAAATTCAGCTTATCGGAAAACTCTACTGTACAGTTTTCAAGTTCCAATCTTCAAAATGTGGAATTGTGTATTTTTCTTCAGAAGAAAAATCACGGATGCTTGTTTGTTCATATTTTTTTTTCATGAAATTTAATGCGTAATCCCCAGTGTCTAAAAAATATTCCCCGAAAACCCCTCCCGATAGAAAGTTTCTTCTACGGAAAATTTCCCAATGGATAATTTCTCCTGGTGATAATTCTCCCATTTAGAATTTTTCTCGTGTAAAATCCCCCAGAGAATTCAAACTCCTTTGAAAATTCCCCAAGAGCATCTCAGCGATGGGGTTGCCAACGAAAAATTAAGGTAAAATGATCAAAACTCGGATATTAATTCTAGAAAATTTCCTCAATGTTAAATTTCACCTTGAAAGCTCACTCCCGGAAACTTTCATCCCAACGAAAAATTCTGTATTATACTGTATAATGTTTTAGGGGTAATTACTTGGCTAAGAAAAGAAAAAAAAAGTGAGAGAGAGAAGAAGAAAAGAACTTTCATCCTAATCCACTAATTGAGATAAATGCGCACTTTAACGATGTTTTAACCTTACTCATCTATCCAATTACGTAGGATAAAACGTTATAACCGAACCATCAACCAAATCAAAATGTCCAAATCCATGCAAAGTCGTCATCAATAAATGTAAGTTGTTGTAAATTTACAAGCAAAAGCACCTTAAATCTAACGAAATATTTCCAAGTAGTAACCTTTCATTAGGGCTCAACAGAAGAATACCACCTGCCTTAATGGGTTTCGACACTTTACTTTCTTTACCCGGCACAGTGGAGCGTCTACCATAAGATCTTTATGGTACCCCTATGTTAGGTAAAACTTGTGAAATATATGCATAATAGTAAAACTATTTAAAAAATACCTACAAAATAAGATTGGTTCTATCCTTACTGAAATCCCATTGGTCAATGAAACGCAAAAACAATTCTGGAACAACTAAAGACTATGGCCCGGACGTGAGTTGTAAAACAAAGTGTTGTTTTATTGGTATCTGGAATCAATTATAGATCTGAAGTCCTTCAAGTTGGTTTTGAAATATTGTACAAATACAAATTTCCAAAAAAGAAAAGTGAAAGAAAAATTATATTAAACTATATTAAATTATTTTTCAGTATTTCTTTATAATTTTGTGTATACTTACCTAAAAGTTCATAAAAGAGAAAACTAAATTTTTTAAATTACCAGCTAATTTTATTGGCAGAAAAACCTCTTAAGACTAGTTTTTGGCTAAGCGCTTTACATCTATCTTTAAATTCTGTGTAATTACTGCAAATTCTTACGAAAAAGTAATGTTTCAATGTATATTACTTCCGACATATGGAAAATTATTCATTTAAAATTAAAATCATCCGGTATTTCTATCTGATATTTTAATATTTAAATCTAAGAAATGGTCAGAGTGTCCTGTCCAACAGCTAGGCTCCAGAATTAACTCTTGTGGATAAATATTTGTGGCCCATTCTCCTGGGAATCTGGGTGTCATGTCATCCCAAGGACATAGTTATCGTACCTTTCAACTATATTGAGCAAATTAGCTATCTCAAAACTTTTATTATGTGGCTTTGGGGGACAAAGGGGCGTGGGAGAGGGGTTAGTTACCATCCAATTTTTTGTTGTTTAAAAAGTGAATCAGAACTTTTAGTTTCAGTTAAAATGAGCCCTCTCCCAATTTCTTAGGACAATTGTTTCGACCCAATCACCCATAGAAAGAACAATGTTGATAAATGCCACATTTTTAGCAAAAATATCACCCTCACTTTGGAAGAAACGGCCTCCAAATAACGCTGAGAGTTATCTTTTTTTAAAAGTGTGATTTAATTTTTCAAGTAGCATAATTGGTTGTAAAAGAAAATGAACAAGACTGTTTTTGCAATTTGAATTTGGAACAAAACACAGATTTTAGTATGGTTAAATATTTATGAGTCAATGAATTACCAACCAGTCTTGGAATAGTCCAACAGATAAAAATAGGTCAAATCAAATTCTGTTTTAGACATGAAAATAGTGCTTTAGACCAATTTATATGAAACCACAAAGACTTATAGCAGTGACCCCCCCCCCTCCAAAATTCAATTGTGATAGCCCCCCAAAAAATAATCTTATAGAATGCCAGAAAATTTTGAGTTGGAGAAAATGATATTTTGAAAAATACGGTTTTTCTTACATGTTAATTAAGGGATATCTTAGGGAGGATTTTTCTGTAGTGACATCATAGATGACAGACAAACATGATTTACTTTTTAATTTATTACCCTACAAAGCCAAGAAGTGTCTCTACGAACAGGTAATTGAGACCAATCTTAAGGAAGCTTAACTTCTGTTGTCACATGTCTGGTATTTGCCAGTTGTTCGATGCAATCAGAAAATATAACAATAGCTAACTTTAATAGAAAATTAAAGCTAACTTTTCTTCTAATTTGACTCTTTTATTTAAGTTTCGTTGATATTTCCCATTAACAATATTTTTTACTTCTAATTCGTACCAAAATTAAAGTCATACATAAAATATTAGCAGAAAGCCTTTTGGTGTTTTGTTCTTCCATTATTGTCAGCTACCGAAATTTCTGTCAGCAATATGTTTCCTTCTAGAATTCTGTGACAGCCATTTCTCCCCAGATCCAACTGAGCTCATGTACAAGATGTCAAAGAAGAAAATGTTTTTTAACAGCATCTTAGGTTAGCAGTAGTCGCAAGATAAATAAGAGATGTTCAATCTTCAATGGACATTTTTTAAGCAAACATTTTTCTGAAATTTGAAAGTAATCCAAATATAATTGGTACAGTAATATAAAATAAAACTCTTTTAATAAAATAGATTCTTAAAATTGACATTAAAAATAAGTATGTTTCGCAATTAAATGGCTATGCCTCCTCTAAACGAGAAGGTATTTTCTCTCTGTTTCACCTTAATATTCAGGGCTTTGCTCGGCTTTTGATGAGCCTAAATGGATCGTTAGTGGTGGGACTCCTGATATTATTGGATTATGCGAAACTTATCTGGATTCAAATAAGGATATGCTTTTAGATATTCCATGATATAGGATGGAGAGGCTGAACAAGAAACAGATGGCGAGAGGTGGGCTTGCCCTTTCTATTCCTAATCGTCTGGCATACAATGTCCGAAGTGATTGGAGCAGAAATGAGGAAGGAATCTTTGAATGCCTTTTTATTGAGATTAAGTCATGGTGTAAGGATTTAGCTGTGGGTTTGGTTTACAGGTCCCCTAGTGGATGTATTTCTTCGTTTGTGAAAATTCTGGAGGATGTTTTGGACCCAGTCTAGAAGCATCCCTGTGAACTAATCCTTATGGGCGATTTCAACATAAACCTGCTGGAACCAAATTCTGCCTCAGCTATAGATTTTTGTTGATGATGCTGTCTTCGGGAGCTCTACCTTCAGTTTGTATACCAACCCGAGTTACTGAGACGCATGTGTCTCTTATTGATATTATTTTTTCGTCACTAGATGTCATAGATAATTTGGTGCTGATTAGTGATATTTCTGATCATTTTTCCGCTATTTCCCGATATAAGAGAACTGATCAAGCGCAGCGTATTGCATCACCATCTAATCTCCTATTTTTCTATTTTGGAGATACTGAGCTGAGTCTACTTAATTCTCATCTGACTGATCAGCCATGGGATACCTTGGCTTCTGAATCGGATTTTAACCGATGTTTTAATTTCTTCTATGATTTAGTGAAAGAAGGTATCCTAGAAGTTTTCCATCAGGGTCCAGCGCCCCATACTTTCAAAAGGATAGTACCACTGACTCCATGGATGACTGCAGGTCTCCACAAAAACTGGAAAATACATATAGGAGTATATTTAATTCTCTGTGCCGAAAGGCTAAGTCTCAGTATTATCATGAGAAATTTTCTGAATGCGGAAAGGATGTAAGGAAGAGATGATATTTAATTAATTCGATTGTTAGACCTACTCCTCCTTTGCCTTCAGTTCCAATAGCGCTGATAGTTGATAGTAAAACCGTCCAAGGAGAAGAAGATATTCAGCTAGTACTTACCTCTTATTTTGTTAATATAAAGAAAACAACTGCTTCCTCTGCAACTTCTTAGTTGTGATTCCAGAGTCGATCTTGGACCCCCATGCTTAAAGTCAATGGTCTTGAACTATGTATCTGAATTTAACCCTTAACTGGCAGGGTAAAAAAAAGTTACACTAACTGCAGGGTGGGGTCTACTGGACCCCAGTTTTCAAAAATTCAAAAAAATATCGTTTTAAATGCATTGCCATTTTGCTTACTAAACACTCAGATATATCAGTTAGAAACACAAAAATACAAAAATCATCACACTAGTCCCATTTGATGCACAGGAACTTAGCATGTTCTATACATCCCCTTTTTTCGGCATGCACAGCACGTATAATTTTCTGTCCTTTCTTCGGGGGCAAATGATGCAACAACTTTTTTTATCATTGGAACCTGAATAAGACACCTGGGGGACTTTCTCAGCTGAAAATCTTGTATTGTTATCAATAAAAAAAAAAGCAGTTCTTCTGGGATAGTTTGAAGGGTATCTCTGGTCCTAAGTTGTGGGTTGGTGAGGCATCGTCCTAGCTCTATCAGCCTTTTTTTGGATCAAGCCATTTTCTTGGGGTCTTGAGTAGCTCAGAATGACGTTGGTATTGACTCTAGCTATGTTCATGATCGCATGCCACACCGCCATGGACCATCTTCTCGTCCGGCAGCTGGTCGTATAATTAGAACACCTTTGGTCTAGAGAGTCTACTCCACTTGTTGTTGGGTTCTACGTCACGGTTATCTCTAGCTTACTATTCTAGTTATCAATATCTGGTGAAAAGTATATCGATGAAGTAAGAATTTCTTCTTTTTTTTTTCTTTGGAACAAAACAATACTAGGGTCAGATGCACCTAATCTTGAAGATAGATAGGTTGGGTTCCCATATATGACTAGCAAAGAAATGGATGGGATTTCTATTTTGTTCTTTCTCACTGTGTCTACACAGGTAATTCCCAAGGGTATGAGCATTTCTACAAGCTCTGCAAATGTGAACCAGCAGACATAAATAATGTGGCAAATATGGCAATAGACAGATAGAATGTCTTCAAGACCGCTAGGTATTGATTTTTCATTCCATACTTTGTTCGTTTTTGAGGGAATGCGCATCTTAAATTTTCACTGTCCTCTAATTGCAACTGGCATTTCATCAAGTACTCACCTGGTCAGTACTTTGCTTTGCAATTAGTGATAAAGGAGTCAAAAACCTCTTTGATGGGAGCTAGAGGTCCACTTCTTTTGTAGCGTGTGTGCCTGTTATTAAACTGAAGACAGCTTTCCAAATACTCGAGTCGCTTCAGGCTCATGGTAGTGCGGTAAAGGTCCCACACACTTCCATCACCTGCAAAGATACTTTCGCAATCCTCAGTGCCTGACTTGAATACTCCAAAGAGATACAGAAGGCCTATAAAGGCTTGCATTTCTTTCAGATCGTCTGGGTAAATATTTACATCTCTGACCCATTACGACTCCCAAAGTATTATTATTATTATTATTTTATTACCCATTATTAAACATACAAAATGTTGTAAATGGAGCACAAGAAAAAAAAAATAGTAACATCAAATAACAACAAAATATCCGAAGAAAATTCAACTACAGAACGACAAACAAAAAAAGACAAATTTAAGTTAGTGCGACATATAATGAAGAGAGGCTTGGTTCAAACGCCTTTGCAAATCGAACACGGCGATTCAGTACAGCTATAAGCGAGTCGGCTATACCATACTTCGGAGATGTATTTGAATTCCTCATCCAAACTGGAAGACGAAGCAGATACTTGCCATATCTGTAAAAGATAGACCAAATATTGTGGCGATCAGACGAGGTAAATATTTTCCAAAACGGAGATAGGGCTAGCACATGTGGCAAAACAAAAGAATTATATACCCTTGCAAGTAGAAAACGGTTAAAGTGGCACTTCATTGAAACTAGAATTCCATAAGCTCTGCGTGTCCTTACAGCGAACAACGAAACAAGGCAATCGCGGGTTTCTTTAAGATCGCTACAAATTTGAAGGCCGAGGTACATAATCTTAGACGAAGACTTAATCGTGTAAATTCCAAAAATAACATCAGCTGGTATACTAAGTTTAACGTGGCTATTAAATACGAGAACTTCACTCTTCTGGGGATTGAAATAAAGACCTGTGTTACCATGCTCCTTACTAAAAACACGGAAAGTCTCTTCGATGCCTATAAGTGTTCTACTCGCTTTCAAAATGTCGTCGGCATAATCGATCAGCGAAACATTGAGACCTCTAAAGATACATGTAGACTGAACCGGTTCTTGCAATAAAATAATACTTTTATTGAAAAGCGGTGGTGAAGTAAGTGCTCCTTGGCGTATTCCCTTCTCTACGGGTATAAGACTAGAAGGGTTAAAGCATTAACACACGGTACATTTACACGCGCTTTTAAATTACTATACATATTCCTCAGTGCGCGTATAATAGACTTATCCACGCCACGCTTCCGAGCCGACAACAATTTCTGAGGGTGCACACCGGAGTCAAACGCACGGTTGACATCGTGACCGGCAAAATACAAAGTCTCATTTGAATGATCGGCGTTAATCAACAAACTAGCAACCAAATAATGCGCGTGTTCTCTACTCATTTTCTTCTTGAAGCCAAATTGGTTATCCGGCGTGTTACATGTAGCACTAAGCCTATTTACAACAAGGAATTCAAATAACTTGCACAGTATAGGCGCGACAGTTATCGGGCGGTAAGAAGAAAACTGCCCCCCGTTTTTTCCCATTTTTAATACAGGAGTAATTACACCCGTGCAGAATAGGTCTGGAACAACCTCAGCATTAAAAATCATCTGGTACAGGAGACAAAGGTGCTCGACAAGGTTCTGATTACAAAGAGATCCCAGTTTAAAAAAAATAGTCAGATTACAGCAGAGATTGTTAAATCAAATAACTCTTTGTTGTGTCAAATAATGCTTTGTTGTCTTTGTGTTTTTTTTGTAAATTGCCAAGACGAATTTTATTGTTTTAAAATAAAAACAATTCGAGTAAACTCTTACTGGGGATCTTATTGTAATTTAGGTATTTTTTTCTTTCTGCTTTTATTTTCCTTTTTGCTATGATATTTTGTTCCAGTGTATATGATATATACACTAATTTTATTTCCATTTGTTTTACTTTTTATCCTTTAGCAATCCAACTGTCGCCATTTCTTTCTTATTCTACTATAAGACTCTCTTGGTCTCTCTAGTTTACCCAAATTGTAAAATTACAGAATTTTTGCACAAAACCAGTGAGAAAGATTTTGTTAAGGTAAAATTAAAATAGTCACGTGGACCAAAAAAGGACATTGCATCAGCTAAAGTCAAACCCAGTTTAGCTTATAAGGAAAAACGAAGGTTTATTCTCCAGTAATTGCTCATTCAAAAGTATGTTTTAATTTATTGGTTTTCAAGAGCCAATTAGAATATTCTTCATTTCTGAAAGACAAAGAACCTGGTCTTTTAAAAAATGTCTTTACATTAAACTCCTATAGGGTCTCGCCTGGTACTATTTTAAATAACTTAAATCGACAGTAATTGTTCCCTAAAAAGCTTACAAAAATTAAACTTAGTTTATCTGCTAAGCCCCAAAAAAGTTACACAAACTGCAGGATGGGGTCTGTCAGATGCCATAGCCCTGTATCTACGCACCTGTAAGTGATGTCGATATTTACTTACACCTTGGCCTAGAGCTCAACTGATCCGAAGAATACACGTGATATCAGTCTCCTAGCTATACCTGGTGGTACAAGATCAACAAAACCCTATGAGCTGGGGTCTATTAGACCCCACCCTACCAGTTAAGGGTTAAGGTAGCTCATATAGTGAATACTTTTAAAGGATCATCGTCTTCAGGGCCAGTCAGAATTCCTACAAGGATTATCCGTGCCCTTCTGTCAGCTATTCTGTCACCATTGGCTAAGCTTGTCAATTTGTCTTTCGAAATAGGAATTTTCCCAGAATGTCTCAAGCGAGCTGAGTTTATAGTGCTGTATAAAGATGGTTCTCGGAATAATCCTGCTAATTTAAGGCCAATGTCTCTACTATCTCTTTTCAACAAAATTTTTAGGAAGGCTATGCTATACAGGCTTCTTAGATTTCTGGATGCAAAATAATTTTTGCTTTCCAGTTTGGATTCCAAGCGAATAACTATAAAAAGCAAGCCTGCGCAGCTCTCTGGAATTTCATTCATTCGGCAATAGATTCTAGTCATATCCAAGCAGCTTTATCTTTGGATGTTTGTAAAGTTCTTGATTCTTTGATCCATCTGAATCTTCTTGAGAAACTATCACCTATTGGTACAAGATGAAGTACTTTCTCTTGGTTTAAATCATATCTTTCTGGTAGGCTTATTTTAATTGATCCACTTTTCCAAAGTCCTTCTGAAGTATATTATGGCGTCCTTCAGGGATCTGTTCTTGACCCCGTTTTATTTCTGATTTAAGTAAATATCTGATTTCGGCAGTCAAAAATACAAAGCCTCTAGCATGCTGCAAGCTATGTCATCCTGATGTTTTTTTGTGTTCCAATGCTACTTCCACTGAATATTTTCTCGCTGCTTTTGCAGATGACACCACTTTTGGGACCCTTGGGTAGACGTATTTTTACATCAATTCTAACCTTGAGGCAATATTCAAGAGAGCTATTTCATAGTTTGATGCAAATTACTTGGCATTGAATGTTGGCAAGTCACATTTTCTTATTTTTTCTTGACTTAGTATAGCTTTCCCTCAGCTTACACACCTTTAAGTGTCACAAGGCTCCTTTGTAGACCAAAGAATCGGTTGGTCCGGCTTCTGGGTATCCTGCTTGATGAGAACCTTTCGCTTAGAAACTATGTAGCCAATATTCGGGTGAGGGTTTCAAGGAGTTTGGGTATCCTGCGAAAAAACTCAGACACACATTTCCTGGATCCATTCTGAAGCTTCTTTTTTCTGCCTTGTCCAGTCATATGTTTCGTATCACCCCTTTTTATGGATGTCTACTTTTTCTTCTACGCTGTGGTCACTTTCTGTCATACATAATAAAGCAAGGCGTCATGTTATGGACACCAACCGTTCCTAACCTAAACGCCTCTTAAATATACAGCCTATTTACATTCTTTCTTAGGCTTCTTTTGTCCTTCATCAGTTTCATGGCGATCTTGCAAAATCTCTTCTAAAAACTCCTCTGTTTAGTTTTGATTCAGATCCATATAGCCTCTGTTTTTCACGTAATATTTGCATTCCTCCTACCTCTACTATGCGGTCAGATTTCAGTCCCCTCATTGCCTGTCAACAGGTCTGGAACTCCATTACTTCTTCAGTACAGAGATGCCACTCGTTTGGACTTCTAAAAGGATTCTTAAGGACCATTTAGTTAAGAATCAAACAGAATACTTCTTTTGTTTTTGTTTCTTTTCTATTTTCTATGAGGAGTTGATGTCCCTTGAGAGTTTTTTCATGACGCATGGTTATCTTCTCTGTGTTTTGACTCCCAGGCCTCAGGTATGCTCTCTTTTTAATCTTCTATGTTTTTTGGCCAATGTTCTTTTACTCCTTTTTTTCTTTTCTATTTCACTTCTTAAATAGTTTTTTTCTACTAAAATTTTACTAGAAGTTATGAAAGTTGAATCAGGTCGTCATCTAACTTAGCCTCCCGTAATATTTTTTGCTGTAGTGATCTCCTCCATACTCAGGTGTTAGCAATTAAATGTGCAATTGTAATTTGATAAAGATATTGCCAGTGATATGGACTGCTACAATAGTTTCTGTATATTACTGTAGGTGTCACAGTCTATGTTTGGTCTTCGAAAGGCCATGTGTAAAGTTTTCTTTTTGTTTCTATAGTAGCGTTGTACGACACTATGGGGGCTCGACCGGTATAGGATTTCTAGTGTATCTAACTTTCATAAAGTTTGTTACATCGATTTGATATTATATTTGATTTGATAATAGATGGCAAAATTATTTATGCAGAATTGATAAGTTTTCGAAACTTTCAGAGCTTGCATTTATAAACTAGTATTTCTTAAATTGACGTAGATTATAAGTCACATTATCGTTATATATTAGTACTTCTGCATTTACTAGTACTATTATATATACTAGTACTAGTGCATTTATAAACTAGTACTTCTTAAATTGACGTAGATTATAAGTCACATTATCGTTATATACTAGTACTAGTGCCTTTATAAACCAGTACTGCTTAAATTGACGTAGATTATAAGTCACATTATCGTTATATACTAGTACTTCTGCATTTACTAGTACTATTATATATACTAGTACTAGTGCATTTATAAACTAGTACTTTTTAAATTGACGTAGATTATAAGTCACATTATCGTTATATACTAGTACTTCTGCATTTACTAGTACTACTATATATACTAGTACTAGTGCATTTATTAAAATAGTACTTCTTAAATTGACGTAGATTTTAAGTCACATTATCGTTATATACTAGTATTAGTGCCTTTATAAACTAGTACTACTTAAATTGACGTAGATTATAAGTCACTTTATCGTTATATACTAGTACTTCTGCATTTACTAGTACTACTATATATACTAGTACTAGTGCATTTATAAACTAGTACTTCTTAAATTGACGTAGATTATAAGTCACATTATCGTTATATACTAGTACTTCTGCATTTACTATTACTACTATATATACTAGTACTAGTGCATTTATAAACTAGTACTTCTTAAATTGACGTAGATTATAAGTCACATTATCGTTATATACTAGTACTAGTGCCTTTATAAACCAGTACTGCTTAAATTGACGTAGATTATAAGTCACATTATCGTTATATACTAGTACTTCTGCATTTACTAGTACTATTATATATACTAGTACTAGTGCATTTATAAACTAGTACTTTTTAAATTGACGTAGATTATAAGTCACATTATCGTTATATACTAGTACTTCTGCATTTACTAGTACTACTATATATACTAGTACTAGTGCATTTATTAAACTAGTACTTCTTAAATTGACGTAGATTTTAAGTCACATTATCGTTATATACTAGTATTAGTGCCTTTATAAACTAGTACTACTTAAATTGACGTAGATTATAAGTCACTTTATCGTTATATACTAGTACTTCTGCATTTACTAGTACTACTATATATACTAGTACTAGTGCATTTATAAACTAGTTACTTCTTAAATTGACGTAGATTATAAGTCACATTATCGTTATATACTAGTACTTCTGCATTTACTAGTACTACTATATATACTAGTACTAGTGCATTTATAAACTAGTAATTCTTAAATTGACGTAGATTATAAGTCACATTATCGTTATATATTAGTACTTCTGCATTTACTAGTACTTCTATATATACTAGTACTAGTGCATTTATAAACTAGTACTTCTTAAATTGACGTAGATTATAAGTCACATTATCGTTATATACTAGTACTTCTGCATTTATTAGTACTACTATATATACTAGTACTAGTGCATTTATAAACTAGTACTTCTTAAATTGACGTAGATTATAAGTCATATTATCCTTATATACTAGTACTTCTGCATTTACTAGTACTACTATATATACTAGTACTAGTGCATTTATTAAACTAGTACTTCTTAAATTGACGTAGATTTTAAGTCACATTATCGTTATATACTAGTACTAGTGCCTTTATAAACTAGTACTACTTAAATTGACGTAGATTTTAAGTCACATTATCGTTATATACTAGTACTTCTGCATTTACTAGTACTACTATATATACTAGTACTAGTGCATTTTTAAACTAGTACTTCTTAAATTGACGTAGATTATAAGTCACATTATCGTTATATACTAGTACTTCTGCATTTACTAGTACTACTATATATACTAGTACTAGTGCATATATAAACTAGTACTTCTTAAATTGACGTAGATTATAAGTCACATTATCGTTATATACTAGTACTTCTGCATTTACTAGTACTACTGTATATACTAGTACTAGTGCATTTATAAACTAGTACTTCTTAAATTGACGTAGATTATAAGTCACATTATCGTTATATACTAGTACTTCTGCATTTACTAGCACTACTATATATACTAGTACTAGTGCATTTATAAACTAGTACTTCTTAAATTGACGTAGATTATAAGTCACATTATCGTTATATACTAGTACTAGGGCCTTTATAAACTAGTACTGCTTAAATTGACGTAGATTATAAGTCACATTATCGTTATATACTAGTACTTCTGCATTTATTAGTACTAATATATATACTAGTACTAGTGCATTTATAAACTAGTAATTCTTAAATTGACGTAGATTATAAGTCATATTATCGTTATATACTAGTACTTCTGCATTTACTAGTGCTACTATATATACTAGTACTAGTGCATTTATAAACTAGTACTTCTTAAATTGACGTAGATTATAAGTCACATTATCGTTATATACTAGTACATCTGCATTTACTAGTACTACTATATATGCTAGTACTAGTGCATTTATAAACTAGCACTTCTTAAATTGACGTAGATTATAAGTCACATTATCGTTATATACTAGTACTTCTGCATTTACTAGTACTACTATATATACTAGTACTAGTGCATTTATAAACTAGTACTTCTTAAATTGACGTATATTATAAGTCACATTATCGTTATATACTAGTACTTCTGCATTTACTAGTACTACTACGAGTATATATACTAGTACTAGTGCATTTATAAACTAGTACTTCTTAAATTGACGTAGATTATAAGTCATATTATCGTTATATACTAGAACTTCTGCATTTACTAGTACTACTATATATACTAGTACTAGTGCATTTATAAACTAGTACTTCTTAAATTGACGTAGATTATAAGTCACAGTATCGTTATATACTAGTACTTCTGCATTTACTAGTACTACTATATATACTAGTACTAGTACTAGTACTACTATATATACTAGTACTAGTGCATTTATAAACTAGTACTTCTTAAATTGACGTAGATTATAAGTCACATTATCGTTATATACTAGTACTTCTGCATTTACTAGTAGTACTACTCGTATATATACTAGTACTAGTGCATTTATAAACTAGT
Source organism: Artemia sp. Qi Xiang Cuo (assembly GCF_049724085.1). Taxonomy (NCBI): domain Eukaryota; kingdom Metazoa; phylum Arthropoda; class Branchiopoda; order Anostraca; family Artemiidae; genus Artemia; species Artemia sp. Qi Xiang Cuo. The sequence goes on from NC_142805.1 coordinate 8,144,481, forward strand.
ACTTCTTAAATTGACGTAGATTATAAGTCAAATTATCGTTATATACTAGTACTTCTGCATTTACTAGTACTACTATATATACTAGTACTAGTGCATTTATAAACTAGTACTTCTTAAATTGACGTAGATTATAAGTCACATTATCGTTATATACTAGTACTTCTGCATTTACTATTACTACTATATATACTAGTACTAGTGCATTTATAAACTAGTACTTCTTAAATTGACGTAGTTTTTAAGTCACATTATCGTTATATACTAGTACTTCTGCATTTACTAGTACTACTATATATACTAGTACTAGTGCATTTATAAACTAGTACTTCTTAAATTGACGTAGATTATAAGTCACATTATCGTTATATACTATTACTAGTGCCTTTATAAACTAGTACTTCTTAAATTGACGTAGATTATAAGTCACATTATCGTTATATACTAGTACTTTTGCATTTACTAATACTACTATATATACTAGTACTAGTGCATTTATAAACTAGTACTTCTTAAATTGACGTAGATTATAAGTCATATTATCGTTATATACTAGTACTTCTGCATTTACTAGTACTACTATATATACTAGTACTAGTGCATTTATAAACTAGTACTTCTTAAATTGACGTAGATTATAAGTCACATTATCGTTATATACTAGTACTTCTGCATTTACTATTACTACTATATATACTAGTACTAGTGCGTTTATAAACTATTACTTCTTAAATTGACGTAGATTATAAGTCATATTATCGTTATATACTAGTACTTCTGCATTTACTAGTACTACTATATATACTAGTACTAGTGCATTTATAAACTAGTACTTCTTAAATTGACGTAGATTATAAGTCACATTATCGTTATATACTAGTACTTCTGCATTTACTATTACTACTATATATACTAGTACTAGTGCATTTATAAACTAGTACTTCTTAAATTGACGTAGATTATAAGTCAAATTATCGTTATATACTAGTACTTCTGCATTTACTAGTACTACTAGTAAATGTTCGAGATGTACCTTTCGAGATGTAATAAGAGCATTCTATTGCAAATCTGTATTTATTTGTGAATAAACTTAGTTACTTATCGTGTCTAATTAACGTGTCAAATTAATAAACTTACTTATCGTGTCTAGTTTGAATTTTAACAGGTATTTGTATCTACTGATCTTAAGTTTAATATGGCCTTTACTTTTCTTTTAAAAACTTCTTTTACGGAAAGTTTTAAATAAATTTTTGTTCGTTTTTGATTGTTCACGATCAAAAAGTTTCTAGTTTTTAGACAATACCTTATTTCAAAATAATTTTGTTTTAAACATGAAACTTTCATCAAAGTATTAAAACTAGTATCAAAGCAACATTGTATCAAAGTATAGAAATCATCTAAGTAAACGAGGTATGAAAGTAAACAAAGCACCAAAGTAACAATAAGCAAGTTCTCTATCTCAGAGCCATTTCCCCGGGGATATGGAGGGGGGGGGGGGGGTTAAAACCCGAAAGAAAATTTGTGCTTTATTTCGCCTTTGAACTATCTTGAACAAAATGGCTACCTCAAAATTTTGACCGGATGTTCTATGGAAAATTGGGATGTGGGCTAATTGCCCGTTGATCGCTTTTGGCTCTTAAAAAAAACTAAAAGTTCAAATTTCCGATCAAATGAGCCCGCTCCAAAGTTAATATTATTACCCCTTCCACAAAAAACTTCTATTCTAATAATGGGACACTTACAAAAGTTACAATCCTTTCCCTGGGGGCTATAAAAGAATTCTCAACCCTTAAGTTATATCAATTTGATTTTAGGACTATTTTGAAAAAATTGGCTATTTCAAAAATTTTCTAAGATGCGTTTGGGGGACGGGGCACAAGAACGCGGGGGAGGGTGGGGATTTCCACTTATTGATCATTTTTTATTGTTAAAAAGGGCACAATAAATTTTTATTTCTGATCGAATGAAATTCCTTCAAATTCTATACGACCATGCCTTCCATAAAAGCTTTGTATGCTAACGAATGGGCTGCTAGCATAGCCTGCAGCCCTTTCCCATAGGAGGTGGGGGTTCAAACCCAGGACCATAGCTGTTTGACATTTGGAGGATTTTGAACAAAATAGGTACATCCAACTTTTGATCGTAACAAAGGAAAAGGCATGGGGGAGGGGTTGCCTAACGTCTGATTACTCTTGAATTTTAAAAATGGAGCTAGAATTTTCATTTTAAATCGATGAGACTTTTCCGAAGTCTATACGATTACCCCTTTGATAAAAACCTTATATAGGAACAATGCGCAGCTTGCATAGCTTACAGCCCTTGTCCTGGGGACAGTGATGGGTTTTTTTCAACCCCCGGGAAATAATTATTTTAATTACTTTACCTCTTGACTATTTCGAATATAATGGCAATCTCAAAATTTTTATTGGATGCGTTTGGGGAAAAGAGTACGTAGAAAGGGGGGAGGGGGCTTGATACCTCCAACCACGTTTGATTTTTAAAAATGGCCCTACAAGTTCTTATTTACCATTGAATGAGCCCCCTTCCGAAGTTTATAAAACCATCTCCTGCATATTAAGTGCTTCTGCAGAAAAGTGCTTCTTGGAGCCTTATAGCCTTGAGGTTGGTGGTGGTGTGTGTGTGTGTGTGTGTGTGTGTGTGTGTGTGTGTGTGTGTGTGTGTGTGTGTGTGTGTGTGTGTGTGTGTGTGTGTGTGTGTGTGTGTGTGTGTGTGTGTGTGTGTGTGTGTGTGTGTGTGTGTGTGTGTGTGTGTGTGTGTGTGTGTGTGTGTGTGTGTGTGTGTGTGTGTGTGTGTGTGTGTGTGTGTGTGTGTGTGTGTGTGTGTGTGTGTGTGTGTGTGTGTGTGTGTGTGTGTGTGTGTGTGTGTGTGTGTGTGTGTGTGTGTGTGTGTGTGTGTGTGTGTGTGTGTGTGTGTGTGTGTGTGTGTGTGTGTGTGTGTGTGTGTGTGTGTGTGTGTGTGTGTGTGTGTGTGTGTGTGTGTGTGTGTGTGTGTGTGTGTGTGTGTGTGTGTGTGTGTGTGTGTGTGTGTGTGTGTGTGTGTGTGTGTGTGTGTGTGTGTGTGTGTGTGTGTGTGTGTGTGTGTGTGTGTGTGTGTGTGTGTGTGTGTGTGTGTGTGTGTGTGTGTGTGTGTGTGTGTGTGTGTGTGTGTGTGTGTGTGTGTGTGTGTGTGTGTGTGTGTGTGTGTGTGTGTGTGTGTGTGTGTGTGTGTGTGTGTGTGTGTGTGTGTGTGTGTGTGTGTGTGTGTGTGTGTGTGTGTGTGTGTGTGTCTGTGTCTGTGTGGGAGGGAGGGGACACATGCCCTTTGATCCCTTTTGAATCACAAAAATGTAAGGTGACTAGAATTTTCAATTTCCAATCAAATGAGCAATCTCTGAAGTTCATACAACCTCCCCTTACAAAACTGTAACTGACTACGGAGTTTTTAATATCTGATTTTTTAGCTATTTTTAAAGAAATGGCTATCTCAAAATTTTTATCAGAAGGATTTGGGGAAAAATGGCGTGCAGGGAGGGGGACGGGCTAGTTGCCCGTCGGTCTCTTTTGACTCTTAAAAAAAAGTAGAGCTTTCGATTTCCAATAAAATGAGCAATCTTTAATGTTTTTACGAGCATCCCTTCGATAAGAACAATATATGCTCCCAGGACATAACTCAAACGCCTGCCCTTGGGCCCTGGGGGTTGTGTTCACCCCGGAGTTCTTATTGTCTAATGTTTGACCTATTTTTGAAAAAATAGCTATCTAAAAATTGTTATCGGATTAATTTTTATCTGATCTCTTTTAACTCTTTAAAAGTGAACTACAGCTTTCAATTTCCAATCAAATGAGCCCTCTCTAGCCTAATGTTTGTACGAGCATCCCATTTATAAGAACCATTTATGCCCCAAGGACATAATTTACAACGCCTCTCCCCAGACCCTGTGGTGTTGTGTCGACCCTGGAGTATTTATTATCTGATGTTTCAACTATTTTTTTAACAAAAAGTCTATCTAAAAATTTATATCATATGTATTTGGGGAAAAAAGGGCACGGGAGGCTAGTTGCCCTCTGATATTTTTTTAATCTTAAAAATTGAGCTAGGACTTTCAATTTCCAATCAGATGAGCCCTCTCTGAAGTTTATACGAGCATCCTTTTTATAAGAACCATATATACCCCCAGGGCATAACTTACAACGTCTGTCCCCGGGTCTGGTTGTTTTGTCAACTTATTTTATCGGATGGGTTTGGGGGAAAAGGGTGTGGGGGAGCTAGTTACCCTTTGATCTCTTTTGACTCTTAAAAAGTGAACTAGAACTATCAGTTTCCAATTAAATGAGCCCTCTCTGATGGTTATACGAGGATGCCTTATATTAGAACCATATATGCCCCCAGGGCTTAACTTACACCACCTGCCCCAGACCCTGGGTGGTTGTGTCAACCCCGGAGTTTTTGTTACATGATCTATTAACTATTTTTAATAAAATAGCTATCTCAAAATTTTTATCGGCTGTATTTGGGCCAAAAGGGCTGGGGGGCCTAGTTACCCTCTGATCTTTTTTTACTCTTAAAAATTGAACTAGAAATCTCAATTTCCAATGAAATGAGCCCTCTTTGTAGTTTATACGAGAATCCCTTCTTTAAGAACCATATATACCCCTAGGGCCTAACTTGCAACGCCTGTCCCCGTGCCCTCGGAGGTTCAGTCGACTCTGGAGTTTTTATTGTCTAATATTTGAACTATTTTTAACAATATGGATATATCAAAGTTTTTATAGGGTGTGTTGGGGGAAAGGCGTGGATGGGGGGGGGGGGGCTAGTTGTACTCTGATATCTTTTGGCTCTTAAAAAGTGAACTAGAACTTTCAATTTCCAATCAAATGAGCCAAATCGGAATTTTATACGAGCATCCCTTCTATAAGAACCATATATGACCCCAGGGCACAACTTAAAACACCGGGCCCTGGGGGATTTTTTTATATTGGAGTTTTTGTTATATGATGTTTGAACTATTTTCAAAAAAATGGCTATCTCAAATTTGTTATCCGATATATTTGGGGAAAAACGCGTTGGGGGGAGGGCTAGTTTCCCTCAGATCACTTTTGATTCTCAAAAATGTCAATAGAACTTTCGATTTTAAATCGAATGAGCCCCCTCCGAAGTTTATACGACGACCCCTTCAATACGAAGTGTTTCTGGGAAAACAATAACAAATAAATAAATCATAAAACATTGGATCCGTATGGCCTTTACTATAGGCAACACTATAGCGTTGTCTCTCATTAGAAAAAGTATTAAAAAGTTCAAGATTAGCTCACATAAGCCCTCTCCAATATTTTGATTGTGTATATCTTAGTAACATTCTAATACCTTTGGTTCGACAGGGTCTTTCCCCGGAGTAAAACTAACAAATATTCACGCATCAATGAACAGGATTTTCACAAATGCTGAATTTGATGACTTTTTTGTACTCCATTTGTTTTATATTTACAACATGCACAAATTTAATTCAGTTAAGTTCTAGAGCGTAAGAATTCAATTCGTTTGATGTATATATTGTTACTTATATAATATTTTAGTTGCTCATTAATTGCTCATTAATTGCTCATGTATTAGTTGCTCATTAATTGCAGATCGTTATGATAAACGGTTTGATATTTAGTATTCTACTGTGCTCCTTCGTCATACTAATCTAAGCCTGTTCTGTGTGTCCCACCCTCCTGCTCGTTAAAGTCACCACAGGTTGCTTCAATTTTAAGTCCTTCTTTTATAATCCTGCCTATGTATTTGTGGTATCCATAAAAGGAATTTAGTTCTAACTCCATTATAGGAACATCGTCAGACAAGGAAATTATTGTTACACGTGAAATAAAAACGTCCTATCCCATCAGTAAAGTGGACAAGGGATAAATACCTTGCAATCCTCTACTGACGTTGACTAACTTGAAAACGAATGAACACCTTGGTCAATCGTTTCACTCTTGGTCACTCTCTAAAAATAGAAAGTAAATACAAACTATCAAAAAAAATTGCTTAAGAAAACTTTTTGACAGCTTGCGAAATTTTATCGTCTGGCTAAGTCAAATTCAGTTAACGAAGCAAAATATAAATTCAGTTCTCAGGTTTGCACAAAGTAATGTAGTTTCTAGCCCCTTGATAATTCAGTGCTCTGCATTCTAGGAAAAAGAGATTATTTGTCCACATTAAATAAAACAGTCCAATAGATTGGACGAGAGATTAACGCTTAGCAATCCTCTATTGACGTCAACAAATTTACAACACCTTATCATAAAGACAGTGATTGCAGTTTCTCAAAAGAAAAGAAACAGACGGAAAGGTTGCCTTCAATCAAAACAGCTTGCTTGAGATAACTTTTGACAACCAGCGACAGATGTTGGGGATTGTAATAAAGAAAGTTTCCGCATTAATTAAAGATGAAGACATGCAAAAAAGCCTTTCAAAATAAGAGCAGAACAAAACTCTCCTTATTTCCAGCTGTTGAAAATCATAAAAAAAAATGTATCTATTATTTCGGAAACAGTCTATAAAACTTTTCCTCTTATAAATATGTAAAACCCTGCTTCGCCTAAAGAAGAAAAGATAACAACGAAGGCAAATTCCAAACAATTTAGATTGCCTTATCTTATTGTCTTTTTTTTAGTAATCCCACCTCCTCTCCTTCCTACGGTTTCAAAATCTTTTAATTCTGAAATTCATAAATATAAAATCGGATCCTGTCGGTGTTATGGCAACTCAGGTTCTAGGGATTATAAGCCGTTGAAGCAATTTTTTCTTGTCAAACAACAACAACGAAACTTTGTTTTGGCTGAAATAACACGTGATAAGCAGGTGTCCAAGTTCAGAAAGTGATAACATAAGAGTTGATGGGATGTTTGAGAAATGGTATAACTATGTTGTGGGGATTTTTAATTAGACATGTATAGCAGAGGTAAATAAGGGTAGGTTCCATAGTCCCAGTACACCTTCGATAAATGATTCCATGAGGAAATGTATTGAAAAAAGGCATATTCAGAATAACCTATCCCTAAAGAGGCCTGAATTCGATAGAACTACGTACATAATGTATTATGAAATATTAAACAAAATTCTTAGGAGTGTAAAAAGCAATTCTTACAAAACATAGTTCAATTTAGTCAAAGGCAACCCATTAAAACTTGGCAATTAATCTGTAAAACGATACAAAATAGAAGGAAGAATTCAAGGGGACAGTTGACGCAGAGCAAATGGGTGATTGTTTTTTGAGGACAGCCAAGGAAGTCACTCAAAAACTTAAGCTTGACCGACAATGTTGAGTTTAGGTAGTTTTAACCTTAAGATGTTGATTCCCCCTTTGTTTAAACTGTTAAGGAAAGAAGAATTTACAAAAATCCTAAATCATTCAAAAATAGTGCTTCTGGTATTGATATGATCCCATTGAAGGTGGCCAGGAATATTTTAGCATCATTGGTAATGAATTAGTAATAGAATTAGTGATAATAATGGGTTGCTTGCTGGGTTGCTTGACAAATACTAAGGCTATCCTAAATTTTAAAAGTGGTGATCCTTCTGAACTGGGTAACTACAGACAAATTCGTTTTGCTGAAAAGTTGTTTTGTTCTCGGCTGACTATATTGGAGAATACATTTTTTAATAAAAATCAGTTTGGTTTCAGAAGAGGTAAGTCATTTGAATATGCTCTTCACTGCCTTACCAGTACTGTTAGTAATAATCTAGATGGTAATAACTTACTTGCCTTAATTTTCCTGGACATATCCAAAGTTTCAGAGTGGGTTAACTACGATATTTTACTGAATAAACGAAACAACGCTGGTCTATGGGATATGACGTTGAATTTCACTCCGTCTATTTTCTCCGTTAGAACAAAATATGTCTCAGTTCCTAGGTATTATAGTTTAAAAAAGTTTCACAGGGGTGTCACAGGGTTCACCGGTTTGTCAGCTAATATTCCTTGTTTATATTGATGATGTGAAAATGGAGTTTATTATTGTAAAACTTGATCATTGTTTGCAGGTGGTACACAGTTAACAGTCACAACAAGACAGAAGACCATCTTAATGGAAGCACTCGAAAGAGTTCTCAAAGACGTTTTAGACCACTTTACGGCATATTAGCTACTAGCAATGTGTTCAAAGTCATCAATGGTTATTTATGGTCAATGAAAATTATTATCCATGGATAACGGGCTTAATTTGTAGGGATTTTAAAATTTCAAGAGTTGAAGCTGCAAAGTGTCTAGGGCCGTGAATTCCAGCTTGGGGTGCTGGTCCCATCAGTAGGGCGTGGCAATGTTTCAATGGGTCATGGGCAGGACGTACAAACGTCGGTTGTAGGTTGTTTCATGTGAATGACGTCACATTCGAATGCATTTAAAGAGCAAAAAAACTCAACCGTATTGCAATGAACATTGCAATGAACATGCAATGAAAAAAACATGTTTCATGTGAATGACGTCAAATTAGAATGCATTTAAAGAGCAAAAAAAACTTAATAGTATTGCAATGAACATTGCAATGAACAATCAATGAAAAAAACATGTTTCATGTGAATGACGTCACATTCAAATGCATTTAAAGAGCAAAAAAGCTTAATAGTATTGCTTTTTTTTTCATTGTTGACTATTGACGTCAACAAATTTACAACACCTTATAATAAAGACAGTGATTGCAGTTTCTCAAAAGAAAAGAAACAGACGGAAAGGTTGCCTTCAATCAAAACAGCTTGCTTGAGATAACTTTTGACAACCTGCGACAGATGTTGGGGATTGTAATAAAGAAAGTTTCCGCATTAATTAAAGATGAAGACATGCAAAAAAGCCTTTCAAAATAAGAGCAGAACAAAACTCTCCTTATTTCCAGCTGTTGAAAATCATAAAAAAAAATGTATCTATTATTTCGGAAACAGTCTATAAAACTTTTCCTCTTATGAATATGTAAAACCCTGCTTCGCCTAAAGAAGAAAAGATAACAACGAAGGCAAATTCCAAAAATCCCACCTCCTCTCCTTCCTGCGGTTTCAAAATCTTTTAATTCTGAAATTCATAAATATAAAATCGGATCCTGTCGGTGTTATGGCAACTCAGGTTCTAGGGATTATAAGCCGTTGAAGCAATTTTTTCTTGTCAAACAACAACAACGAAACTTTGTTTTGGCTGAAATAACACGTGATAAGCAGGTGTCCAAGTTCAGAAAGTGATAACATAAGAGTTGATGGGATGTTTGAGAAATGGTATAACTATGTTGTGGGGATTTTTAATTAGACATGTATAGCAGAGGTAAATAAGGGTAGGTTCCATAGTCCCAGTACACCTTCGATAAATGATTCCATGAGGAAATGTATTGAAAAAAGGCATATTCAGAATAACCTATCCCTAAAGAGGCCTGAATTCGATAGAACTACGTACAGAATGTATTATGAAATATTAAACAAAATTCTTAGGAGTGTAAAAAGCAATTCTTACAAAACATAGTTCAATTTAGTTAAAGGCAACCCATTAAAACTTGGCAATTAATCTGTAAAACGATACAAAATAGAAGGAAGAATTCAAGGGAACAGTTGACGCAGAGCAAATGGGTGATTGTTTTTTGAGGACAGCCAAGGAAGTCACTCAAAAACTTTAGCTTGACCGACAATGTTGAGTTTAGGTAGTTTTAACCTTAAGATGTTGATTCCCCCTTTGTTTAAACTGTTAAGGAAAGAAGAATTTACAAAAATCCTAAATCATTCAAAAATAGTGCTTCTGGTATTGATATGATCCCATTGAAGGTGGCCAGGAATATTTTAGCATCATTGGTAATGAATTAGTAATAGAATTAGTGATAATAATGGGTTGCTTGCTGGGTTGCTTGACAAAGACTAAGGCTATCCTAAATTTTAAAAGTAGTGATCCTTCTGAACTGGGTAACTACAGACAAATTCGTTTTGCTGAAAAGTTGTTTTGTTCTCGGCTGACTATATTGGAGAATACATTTTTTAATAAAAATCAGTTTGGTTTCAGAAGAGGTAAGTCATTTGAATATGCTCTTCACTGCCTTACCAGTACTGTTAGTAATAATCTAGATGGTAATAACTTACTTGCCTTAATTTTCCTGGACATATCCAAAGTGTCCGAGTGGGTTAACTACGATATTTTACTGAATAAACGAAACAACGCTGGTCTATGGGATATGACGTTGAATTTCACTCCGTCTATTTTCTCCGTTAGAACAAAATATGTCTCAGTTCCTAGGTATTATAGTTTAAAAAGTTTCACAGGGGTGTCACAGGGTTCACCGGTTTGTCAGCTAATATTCCTTGTTTATATTGATGATGTGAAAATGGAGTTTATTATTGTAAAACTTGATCATTGTTTGCAGGTGGTACACAGTTAACAGTCACAACAAGACAGAAGACCATCTTAATGGAAGCACTCGAAAGAGTTCTCAAAGACGTTTTAGACCACTTTACGGCATTTTAGCTACTAGCAATGTGTTCAAAGTCATCAATGGTTATTTATGGTCAATGAAAATTATTATCCATGGATAACGGGCTTAATTTGTAGGGATTTTAAAATTTCAAGAGTTGAAGCTGCAAAGTGTCTAGGGCCGTGAATTCCAGCTTGGGGTGCTGGTCCCATCAGTAGGGCGTGGCAATGTTTCAATGGGTCATGGGCAGGACGTACAAACGTCGGTTGTAGGTTGTTTCATGTGAATGACGTCACATTCGAATGCATTTAAAGAGCAAAAAAACTCAACCGTATTGCAATGAACATTGCAATGAACATGCAATGAAAAAAACATGTTTCATGTGAATGACGTCAAATTAGAATGCATTTAAAGAGCAAAAAAAACTTAATAGTATTGCAATGAACATTGCAATGAACAAGCAATGAAAAAAACATGTTTCATGTGAATGACGTCACATTCAAATGCATTTAAAGAGCAAAAAAGCTTAATAGTATTGCAATGAACATTGCAATGAACAAGCAATGAAAAAAACATATTTCATGTGAATGACGTCACATTAGAATGCATTTAAAGAGCAAAAAAAACTTAATAGTATTGCAATGAACATTGCAATGAACAAGCATTGAAAAAAACATGTTTCATGTGAATGACGTCACATTCAAATGCATTTAAAGAGCAAAAAAGCTTAATAGTATTGCAATGAACATTGCAATGAACAAGCAATGAAAAAAACATGTTTCATGTGAATGACGTCACATTCAAATGCATTTAGAGAGCAAAAAAGCTTAATAGTATTGCAATGAACATTGCAATGAACAAGCAATGAAAAAACATGTTTCATGTGAATGACGTCACATTCAAATGCATTTAGAGAGCAAAAAAGCTTAATAGTATTGCATTGAACATTGCAATGAACAAGCAATGAAAAAAATATGTTTCATGTGAATGACGTCACATTCAAATGCACTTAGAGAGCAAAAAAGCTTAATAGTATTGCAATGAACATTGCAATGAACATGCAATGAAAAAAACATGTTTCATGTGAATGACGTCCTATTCAAATGTATTTAAAGAGCAAAAAATACTTAATAGTAGTGCAATAACGTTATACACTATATAAAAGCTGTTGTATTCAGACAATATTTTTCATTAGAATAAGATATACCTAGAAGACGATGCAAAAAAAATACCAAGTTAAAGGCCCTTTTTGCTTCCTTCAGGTGAACTAACTTAAAAAAGAACAAGTTTTTTAACTGAAAGTAAGGAGCGACATTAAAACTTAAAACAAACAGAAATTATTCCGTATATGAAAGGGGCTTTTCCCTCCTCAACGCCTCGCTCTTTACGCTAAAATTTTTTATTGTTCTACGAAATAAAGTTGTGAGACAGAGTCAAACTTTAGCGTAAAGAGCAAGGCGTTGAGGAGGGGACAGTCCCTTTCATATACGGAATAATTTCTGTTCGTTTTAAGTTTTAATGACGCTAACCAATACTATATGTAAACAATGGGCAAAGTTTATAACTTTCAGTCCTTCCCCCGGGAACAGTGGGGGATTAAGTCATCCTCAAAGACATATTTATTAGATTTTCGACTATGCTGAAAAAATGGCTATCTCAAAATTTTGATTGGGTGACTTCGGGAAAATAATGAGCGTGGGAGGGGGTCAAGTTGCCCACCAATTTTTTTGATCACTTAAAAAGAGAGCTAGAACTTTAATTTCCGTTTCGATGTGCCCTCTCACAATATTCAAGGACTACTGGATCAATACGATCACCCCTGGGAAAATCAAAGAAAAAAAAAACAAATAAGCACGCATCCGTGATCTTCTTTCTGGCAAAAAATACAAAGTTCCACATTTTTGCAAATAGGAGATTGAAACCTCTAAAGTAGGGTTCTTTAATACGCTGAATCTGATGGTGGGATTTTCATTAAAGTTCTATGACTTTTAGGGGTTGTTTCGTCTTTTTTTCGAAAATAAGGCAAATTTTCTCAGGCGCTTAACTTTTGATGGGTAAAACTAAACTTGATGGAATTTATATATTTGAAATCAGCATAAAACTCTGATTCTTCTGATGTATCTATTAGTATCTAAATTCCGTTTTTTAGAGTTTCGGTTACCATTGAGCCGGGTCGCTCCTTACTTACAGTTCGTTACCACGAACTGTTTGATACTCGTCATCTTTTTAATCATAAAAAAACACCTGGAATCTGAAACGGGCTCCTTTCGGCTTCCAACTACACATTTTCAGATTCACAATACACAATACACATAGGACATTGCACGTACACTGCACATAATACAACTTTCGTTATACATTTCAAGATATAATACATATCTAATGGGCTCGCTGAAATTACAATTACTTGAACTGCCTGTTCCCCACAGTTTATGGCCAACAGGTCAGCTGCTACCCTCGTGCTCTAGCTCTCTTCTTACAAGGTAACAATACTCATAATCAACACATTATCTTTCCGCGAAGAAAAAAACAATAAAAAATATATCATCATCGATCAACCCCCACAGAACAGGTCATCAACATTAGAACGCATCTAAGAATTTGCAAAATATGGCTTGCCTATCTGTAAAATGCTCCTTCAATGGAAGATGATAAAGATGCACCCACAGTCAGATTAATGTTTTGTGAAATTTTACACTTTTGAGCTAGGACATTCAGTTCATAAATTCCAGGGGAACTTGCCGTGCATTCGAAGAGAAGGTGTTGCAAGATTTCTTCTGCCATGTTGCTGAGTCTACAATTCCAATCATTGTGTTGATTCCATCCGTATTCTTCTCGCCTAATTATTTCTGCTAAGTTTTATATTTTACATTAAGCCCAACAGTATTCAGGCTCTTTGAACATTGGAACCAGAGTAAGAGGTTTTCTATAAGGATAGCGGTTTCTAAGTGCACCTCTAAGTTTTATTGAATACTTTTGAGCAAGTTGTGGGTTAATAGACTTTACTGTCTCTGCAGCAAAACTGTACACTTTGTCATTATAGCTCATGGCTATTTGACTAGGAATAATCCTTATCTCATGCAAATCTGTGTCCTATGCATTCCAGGTTTAGTTGATATAATTTTAAGAGCAGTTTCAAAATTCGAGAAGATACTACCTTACATAAGCAGCAAGATGTATAGTTAAGAGCCTATTGCTACCATTTCAGCCATCAAAAGTGAGGAGCCCAGTGGAAGAGGTTCTCAAATGGTCTTGGAGATACCTGTAATTATTGTAGCTGTGGCGGGTTTATTCCCTCCTAGAAACCCATCAGTGAAAACAAGTAGATGATTCTTGAAATCTGTAGGCTAGGTTTTTTTTCTTTAAAATTCAGCTCTGATTAGTTCATGGGGGATATTCTATTGTGTCCATATAAGCTAAAGAGTAACATTTAGTAGAGAAAACTTCCATGGAGGAGAGAACTTTAAAAAAAACAACCTGAAATTTATCCATTAACCAAATTGGGCAAAGTGCTAAAAATACTTACCAGGATTGAATCCTGATTTTATTCTGCTGCCTAGCACTCCCGTGACAAAGAGTGATAAGAGGGTGTTACACCCCATAAGCTTGAATCCTAGTATGATATTTAACAGTTGCTTCGGCTATTCTCTCGCTTGTAGATACAATTCTAAGTAGTTTCCTGGTACGTTCACTAGAAGTTTTAACGTACGTCGACAAAAATTGGAATAAAAATATTTATATAATACAAGGGGGCATCAGGACTTTATAAGTGCCTGGGTGGGTCATGGCCAAAAATTGGTTGAGAACCATTGATCCAGTGGTATATGTGGAAAGGGCTTTGAGTTTTAAAAAGAAAATTGGGATAATATCAGCCACGATCGTCTGTATTACTCGTATTATGAGTAAGCTAGGAAATATTTTTCCGGTGTTCATTTTTCCTATTATATATTTTCGCCATGTGTCACCCTTATTTATTCTGTTTTTTTTTTCACTTTTGTCTAGTAAGTTTTACGCTCATCTCAAGTCTCATCGTGTATACGATGTGATACTAGATGGATTTCGGCAAATGAACGTGGTAGTACTTTTGTTAGGACAATTTATAAAACATACTATAATTGTCTCAAAAAAACGATTTATTTTTAATTAGTACTGTCATATTTATGCATCTGATCAGTAGAGAGGGGTCAGGAGGCGCCACCCCTCACCCCTGCTGCCACCTACAACTTTTTTTAACACCATATATTGGCACGAGAACCACGTGGTTTATGGTTTTTGTCAGTGAGAATTTGAAAAACAGGAATTTTGTCACATTTATGTATGTTTTAATGGATGGTTATGGTTGATTTATGGTTTTTGTCAGTGAGAATTTGAAAAGACAGGAATTTTGTCACATTTATGTCTGTTTTTATGGTTTTTGTCAGTGAGAATTTTAAAAACAGGAACTTTCTCACATTTTTGTATGTTTTTATGGTTTTTGTCAGTGAGAATTTGAAAAAACAGGAACTTTCTCACTCAGAAAACCATAAACCACGTGGTGCTGTCACGAGTCAGAACACCTGTGCTGTCGACCTCAATTCACCTATCGTGAATCAATAATTCCCCTTAGAAGCAACAAATTAATTTCCCCTTTCTTGACAGATCAATCAATCAATGACATCATCTGTCAGACTTTAAAATTTTCGCCTAGAAACATTTCTCCAGGAATAGATCCAATTCATTAATGTCTTTGCCTCGGGAACAGTTCTACTGGTCGAACTCCAAAGGATATTAATAACCAAAGGCCATGGAAACAATTAGGCAAGAAACATCTTAGCGATGAATTGTTTTAGCGCGCGAAAAAGTTTCCTATTAATTTGAAATGCGTTAGCGCAGAGATGCCAATAACAAAGGAACACGCTGAATTTACGTTTAGGGATTATTTGGGCGAAACCGTTTTAGACAGGTTATGGAACTATTTCGGCGAAACAGATAGAGACATTTGAAAAGAAGATTTTTGAAGAGATTTTAGAAGAGAATTTGAGTGTGGTCGTTATAATACACAAGTTTCATTTGAACAGTGTTGTGAGGTCCTCTAACCCAACCCCAAAGCGTTCCAATCCTCCTACCCCAACCCTGAAGGAAGCCCCCGGTCCTCAAAAGCCCCCCAAACTCCCAAAGGGCCACTGGTCCCCCAAAGGCTCACCCAGACCTCCAAAGGCCATCCCCAGGCCCCAAATGTCCCCCAGGCTCCCAACTGTCCCCCCGGATACTCAAAGGCCCCCCAAGCTCCCAAAGGGCCACCGGCGCCCCAAAGGCCCACCCAGACCCCCAAATTCCATCCCCGGGCCCCCCAAAGGCACATCGAGCTCCCAAAGGACCAACGGGGTCCCAAAGGCCCTCCACCGGTCCCCAAATGTCCCCCAGGCCCCCAAAGGCCCCCCCCGCCCCCCCAAGGCCCCCCCCGACCCCCCAAAGCCCACCCCGGACCCCCAACCCCACCCCCCCGGCCCCCAAGGTCCCCCCGAGCTCCCAAAGGACCACCGACCCTCAAGGGACCCACAGACCCTCAAAGGCTCTCCCCGAGCACCCGTCTTTCGTTGATGTGTGCTTTCTGAAACCTATGATTTGGGATGTGTAGTTTGCTACTTCAGGCTTTTCTGAGCTAAGGTTTCCTAGTATTTCCTAGGTGAATGTTGTTTGAAACCAATAGTTTGGGATGAGTAGTTTGCTATTTCAGGCTTTTATGAGCTAGGTTTCTTAGCCTTTCGTTGGTGTATGTTGAGTGAAACTTATGATTTGGGATATGTAGTTTGTTATTTTTGACTTGTCTGAGTTGGATTTCTTAGTCTTTCATAGGTGTGTGGTGTCTGAAACCTATGATTTGGGAGGTGTAGTTTGCTATTTTCGACTTTTCTGAGCTGGATTTCTTAGCCTTTCATAGGTATGCGTTGTCAGAAAATTATGATTTGGGATGTATAGTTTGCTATTTCAGGCTTTTCTGAGCTAAGGTTTTCTAGTATTTCGTAGGTGAATGTTGTCTGAAACCAATAGTTTGGGATGAATAGTTTGCTATTTTTGACTTTTCTGAGCTAGGTTTCTTAGTCTTTCGTTGGTGTGTGTTGACTGAAACCGATGATTTGGGATATGTAGTTTGCTATTTTTTACTTTTCTGAGCTGGATTTCTTAGTCTTTCATAGGCGTATGTTCTATGAAACCTATGATTTGGGATGGGTGGATTGCTATTTTTGACTTTTCTGAGCTGGATTTCTTAGCCTTTCAATGGTGTTTGTTGTCTGAAACCTATAGTTTGGGATGACTAGTTTGCTATTTTTGACATTTCTGAGATATGTTTCTTAGCCGTTCATAGGTGAGAGTTGTCTGAAACCTATGATTTGGGATATGTAATTTGCTATTTCCGACTTTTCATAACCGGATTTCTTAGTCTTTCGTAGGTGTGTGGTGTCTGAAACCTATGATTTGGGGTGTGTGGGTTGCTATTTTTTTGACTTTTCTGAGCTGGATTTCTTAGCCATTCGTAGGTGTGTGTTGACTGAAACCTATGATTTGGGATGGTTAATTTGCTACTTTTGACTTTTCCGAGCTAGATTTCTTAGCCTATCATATTTGTATCCTTTCAGAAAATTATGATTTGCGAGGTGTACTTTGCTTTTTGGAATTTTCAGAGCTAGGATTCTTAGTCACTCATAGGTGTTTGTTGTCTGAAACTTCGAGTTTGGGATGAGTAGTTGGCTATTTCAGACTTTTCTGAGCTAAGGTTTCTTAGTATTTCGTAGGTGAATGCTGTCTGAAACTTATGATTGGGAATATGTAAATTACTATTTTGGGCTTTTCTGAGTTGGATTTCTTAGTCTTTCATAGGTGTGTAGTGTCTGAAACCTATGATTTGGGATGTGTAGTTTGCTATTTTCGACTTTTCTGAGCTAGGTTTCTTAGCCTTTAATAGGTATGTGTTGTAAGAACATTATGATTTGGGATGTGTAGTTTGCTATTTCCGGCTTTTCTGAGCTAAGGTTTTCTAGTATTTCGTAGGTGAATGTTGTTTGAAAAATAGTTTGGGATGTGTAATTTGCTATTTACGACTTTTCATAAACGGATTTCTTAGTCTTTCTTAGGTGTTTGGTGTCTGAAACATATGATTTGGGATGTGTGGTTTGCTATTTCAGGCTTTTCTGAGTTTGATTTCTTAGTCTTTCATAGGTGTGTAGTGTCTGAAACCTATGATTTGGGGTGGATGGATTGCTAATTTTGACTTTTCTGAGCTGGATTTCTTAGCCTTTCATAGGTGTTTTTTGTCTGAAACATATAGTTTGGGATGACTAGTTTTCTATTTTTGAATTTTCTGAGCTAGGTTTCTTAGCCTTTCATAGGTGAGTGTTGTCTGAAACCTATGATTTGGGATATGTAATTTGCTATTTCTGACTTTTCATAACCGGATTTCTTAGTCTTTCGTAGGTGTGTGATGTTTGAAACCTATGATTTGGGGGTGTGTGGGTTGATATTTTTTGACTTTTCTGAGCAGGATTTCATAGCCATTCGTAGGTGTGTGTTGACTGAAACCTATGATTTGGGATGGTTAATTTGCTATTTTTGACTTTTCTAAGCTAGATTTCTTTGCCTTTCATAGGTGTGTCCTTTCAGAAAATTATGATTTGGAAAGCACACAAAAACTTACACATGCACACGAAAACTTACATGCGCACAAAAACTTAAATGCACACAAAAACTTACACACACACACACACACAAAAATTACACAAATAAACACACGAAAACACACACACATACTCCAAAAATTACACAAACACACAAACATACACACACACACACACACACACACACACAGACTTACACATGAACACAAAAAAACTCACACACACACGCACAAAAACTTACAAACATACACACACCAA